>NW_019268544.1:770911-777469 GCF_002738365.1 Cucurbita moschata
TTTTTTTTTTTTTTTTTTTTTGCTTATTTCTTTGCGTTTCTTTTGCACGTTAAATGGTTTTCCAAAATGGACCTGAGATTGATATTTCTTGGCGTTTGTACCTCATGGTTTGTCTCCCGGTGGTTGCAATTTCTAGTTTCAACTTTGAATTCAGGTACTCAGTATTGAAAGCCTCATTGCTATTTTGTTTCTCTACAGGCTTTACCATTCTCAGATTCTCTGAAGCTACTATCTTACTTAAAAGATTGGACATCCAAACCCGACAAGGTAGACCTAGCTGCAGTTAGATTAGTCTGATTATGTACTGATATCTGCTTTTTTTTTATAGACAATAACTTACTGTTCTTTAAGTCAGTCCTTCTAACACATTCTTTTTGTACTTAATGCGTTCTTCTTCTCACTTCATGATTGGTAGAACCCAGTAAGATAAAGTTCATGGATTTTAATCATCATCAAAATGAGGTTGTTAGAATATCTTCATAAATCTTTTGAAAGGCCCTTTGATTGCCTTCTTTTTCCTGCTCTTGGTATGTTCACATATTATGTTAATGTTTTATAGAAAATGTATGAACGATAAGGTGAAAGAACAGGAGGTGATACTGCATGGACGAAGTTACTAATACTCGTAGAGCGAAGACATTCAATGAGTTCACTCCACTATGTTACTTGAAGTGTTTATATATATTCATTTTTACCACCCTTCTGTGGTTTCATTTTTGTTTACTATAGAAGACATTCTTGGGATAATATTCGCCCTGTACTTTATTTCTTCTAATGATGAATAATGCTGTGTTTGTTTAGATTAGCTGACTTTTGCACACCCATAAAATCTAATGGCTTGCATAATTTTTCTGCTCATTGGCAGAGAAAAATACATGTTACCTGTTTTTGCTAATCTTCTAGATTGTATTCTGTGAAGCTTGTGTTTCTTGGTCATCATCACCTAATATGAAACTTGAGATTTCTGGAAAGCCTTGCATATTAAATTGGACTTTATTATAATTTTTTATTTTATTTTATTTGTTAAATATGATAGGTCTGGAATTTGTGTGAATACTTGTGGGATATCACCACACCTGGGCGCCACATCAAGTTACAATTTTATCAGCGTAGTTGGTACTATTCTACAAATGATCTTGATATTAATTCGTGCTTATTTACGTGCTATCTGCAGGTTGAGCTCATTTGCAGGATATCTACAGTTTTGTTGCAGACACACCATAATCAACTTGTTACCACCCCTGCGGCAAGACCTGCATTAACTATTCTAAGAGACATTCTTTATGCTAGAATCAAGGTACTTCTGCAATTAGTTATAATGTTTTATACATGTTCTTTCCCTCTAATTTTCTCATTCTTATGGCCTCATTTAGAATTTCCAGATTAATGGTTGGTAAATATTCTATTACGGTTTGCACTTCATTCTAGAGGACCTACCTTGTCAGGAAAAATCACTTTTTTGTTTCTTGTTATGAGATCCAATTTTAAGTAATGGATCATGAGTACTACTCCGTGGTCAGGGCTAAAGTCGCAAAAAAATCTGGGCCCAATCAATTTGGGACCATAATGAAAGAAGAGAGAAATTACAAAAAATGAGCTGATCGTGAGAAGAGAGCAAGTAAAATCGAAAGTTTAAGGGAGTAAACACTAGAAGAAGACTTGAAATGCACGTGAGCCAAATTTCCTCCCTTGATATGTTAAAACCGTAAGATTTAGGTGTTAGTGGTGGTTGCTATTACAAACAATTGTGAGAATTCTGATCACTAAATTTCTATGGTATTTAATTGCCATACAATTTAGCATGTTTTTGTATGATAGAGGTGAATTGGCAAAATATGTGCTTCGTTGACAAGATGAATCTCTAATGTCTTAGGAATGCAAAGACACCATTGGTTTCAACTTAGCAGCAATGGATCATCTCAAGGTTTGTATTTCAGTTTACAATCCTTTCCAATCGATTGCCGTGATGTGAACCTTCATCATTTCTTATAATTTCGGATAATTTCTTTTGTCCATTTCAGCAACTACTTTCCATGAGGTCTGACGCACTATTTCAAGATGCTAAATTGAAGTTACAAGAAATTCGATCCCAGAATTCAAAGCGTTTGGAGACGAGGACAGATATGAGACAAGGAAAGAGAAAGAAGAAGAACAAGTAAATCCACTGATCCACCTGATTGGGTATAAGCTAACTCCTACTTGTTACCTGGCACTTTGTGTGGAATGGTTGCAGTTCTGCAGGAAGATACAGAGATTGTAAGATTATATAGCTCACTAAGATCACAATGTATTTGGTATCTGCCAATGGACGAGTGCGTTCAAGCTCTTACTATATTGCAGCTGCGAGGTTCGAGAGGTTCGAAAGGTTCGAAATGGCCATACGCATACCCAAAATCGACACAAAGTTGGCGTCGAGGAAAGCCTGTAAGATATCCTTATCAATTTTGATCTTACTATTACAGGAGCAAGCAATTGTACAATTTTGATATTATAGACTAAACTTTCTTGCCTGACAAGTTAAAATTAACCATTCAGATAGGATATGTAACTAGTTAAAACATATATATTTTTAATTAATAATTTTTTATAAATATTTTTATGTTAGTTAATAATTAAAATTATGCTATAATATGGTAACTAAAATATAAATTAATTTATAGAAGTAAGAGTTTGAAAATTTTTGCATTTTTTTTTAAATTATAGTTTTCAAAATTAAATTATATAGAAATGTATTATATAAAGAAATATTTTTTTTAGATATAAGGTTATAAAATTTTATTTTAAAAAAAATTATATAGAAAATTATATTTGTTAAAAGCTGTATAGAAAGTTGCATTAAAAAAAACATTTTAATCATTAACGAGGCACTAGCCGTTTTATAAAATTTTTTTTTTGTAATTTTATTTATGTATTTATGTTTAAGATTTTTTTTTTTTTTTTTTTTTTTCGTTCTCTTTTATATTGAAAAAGCTTATAGAATTACGTGAATCATTAAATCAAACTTAAATATTAATAAAATATTAATAAAATTTCATTAAAGTTTAATTACTAGAAATTTTAATCGTGTTTCTGGTTGAATAAATATATATCGTCAATTAAAATTTAAGAGGTTATAAGTTCAAACGTCAATAATACTATATATATATATATATATAATAAATGATACACTGAATAAAAAATTACTTAATTAAAAAAAGTATTGATATAATATACCACATTCTTATTTAATAATAGCCCAGTTAAAAAAGTAAAGGTCAAGATCATCTATAAATTACAAAATCAAATTATAGAAAACTGTTAATAAATACCTAACACAATGTCATTAAAAAAAAATATATATATAAATTACATGTCAGAGTAGAATTTCTAACATTTATTTTTTTTTTCAATAAAATGATATGCTCAATCCACAGTTTAAATGTTATTCAATTTAAAATCTCCCTTTTATAAATTAAATTAATCAAAATATCTTTATATTTTGACTCAAATATTTCTAAACTTACATTTATTCAATTTAAAATCTCCCTTTTATAAATTAAATTAATAAAAATATCTTATATTTTCACTCAAATATTTCTAAACTTTTAAACTTTCTAATAGTAATTTACCTTTGAATTTTTTAATAAAAAATTAATAATATTTTTTTAGATTTTCTTAAAAAAAAAAAAAAAAAAAAGTTTAAGGATGAGACAGGTGGAAATTTAAGATAATTGCGTAATTTTGAGTATTAATTGTTGAGAGTAAATGAATGGAATTTGCCAAATGATGTACAGTTAATTTTCATTCCTTTTTTAATTCCAAGCATTGGCCATATATATATATATTTCAGAAAATCTGTTCAACACAAATTCCTTCTTCAATGGCAATTCAAATCCTTTTGTTTACACTTTCATTCATCCTCTTCTCCTTCTCAGGTAATATATTCCTTCTTTTGTTCTTCACGTTCTTCTCGAATTATCGAGTCTTTTTTAAAAATATTAATACGTTAAAGATATTTAATCTTTAATTACCGTTTACAACCTATTGTTAAGAATCACGGCTCTCTATAGTGGTATGATATTGTCCACTTTGAGTATAAGCTCTCATGACTTTGCTTTGGACTTCCCGAAAGGTCTGATACGGAGATATAGTTCTTACTTATAAAGATGAGGAAAAAGATTGAATAGCGAAACTCCCAAACATTTGGTGATCTCATATGTGTTAATATACCTTTTATTGAAACAGATCTAATATTTGTCATCAATAAAATGTTAAATATGGTACCTATGTTAAACAGTAATGGGCTTAAACGAATCAATAATTATGTTGCAGGAGTTTACTCGGTCGAATTCACGGTTCAAAACAATTGCAAGTTTCCAATTTGGCCGGGAGCCTTAACCGGTGCCGGCAGCCAATTGTCGACCACCGGCTTCAAATTACTCCCTGGGTCGACACTGACGGTGACCACTTCTCCGCCGTGGTCCGGTAGGTTTTGGGCTAGAACTCACTGCTCCACAGATGCAACTGGGAAATTCTCTTGCGGAACCGGCGACTGTGGCAGTGGCCAAGTCACCTGCGACGGCGCCGGCGCAATTCCGCCGGCAAGCCTGGTTGAATTCACCATAGCACCAAACGGCGGCCGAGATTTCTTCGATATCAGCCTCGTCGATGGCTTCAACTTGCCGGTTTCGGTGACGCCAACGGGCGGATCGAGTGAGTGCAAATCGGTAATTTGTGCGGGAAATGTGAATGGGGTTTGTCCGCCGGAGTTGGCCGTTAAAGGGCAGGGTGGCGGCGTGATTGCTTGTAAAAGTGCTTGTTTGGGTTTGAATCGGCCGAAATATTGCTGCAGCGGAGGCCACGATCAGCCGCAGACCTGTCCGCCGACGAATTATTCAAAGATATTCAAGAATGAGTGCCCTGATGCTTATAGCTACGCCTACGATGATAAAACTAGCACGTTCACCTGCACGGGCGGAGCCAATTATGGCATCACTTTCTGTCCTTGATGGGTCCCACCAACAAATGTAATTTACTTTCTTTTTTTTTTTTTTTTAATAATTTAAATGATGGAATAAAATTATTAAAATTACTAAAGTCAAAATACCTAATTATACCTAATTACAAAGTTAATAGTGTTCGTGTGATATCCCTCATTGGTTGGGGAGGAAAACGAAACACCCTTTATAAGTATGTGGAAACCTTTTCCTAGCATATGCTTTTTAAAGCCTTAAGGGAAAGTCCAAAGAGGACAATATCTACTAGCGGTGGGTTTTGGACCGTTACAAACGGTATCAAAGCCCGACATTGGGCGATGTGCCAATGAGGAGGTTGTTCCCTGAAGGGGGTAGACACAATGCGGTGTACCAGTAAGGACACTGGGCCCCGAAGGAGGGTGGATTTGGTGGCAGTCCCATATCGCGATTGGAGAAAGGAACGAGTGCTAGCGAGGCTGCTGAGCCCTAAAAGAGGGTGTATTGTGATATCCTACATTAGTTGGGGAGGAGAGCAAAACACTAAGATGTGGAAACTTTTCTCTAGCAGGGAAGCACCAAAAAGGACGTTGGGCCCCGAAGGGGGGTGGATTTGGTGGCGGTCCCATATTGTGATTGGAGAAAGGAACGAGTGCTAGCGTGGAGGCTAGGTCCTGAAAGAGGGTGTATTGTGATTATCCCACATTGGTTGGAGAGGAGAGCAAAACACTCTTATAAGGTGTGGAAACCTTTCTTTAGCAGGGAAGCCTAGTGTCACAATCCGCAATATGATTGTGACTTGAGTAAGTCATCGAGGACGATGACTAAGTTAAGTGGGGGAGAATGTCACAACCTTACTATGAAGAGAGTAGGTTGTGACCCTCACGCCATGACAAGCAAAGGGGCGTCCCTCAAGAGACGCCCATCCGGCCATATGCGGGCCAACGTAGAAGAATGCCATGATGCGATCGAGGAGGACGATGCATCATCCAACACACCACCACGCAAAGTGGGCATTGAAGACATGTTGAGACACAAGCATAACAGAGACATCAGCATAGACATGAAGGACAAGATAGGCTTGTTGAAGGGCCGGGTAGGGCCCCGGGCCTTAACCTCAAAAGTCGAGGTTCCGGAAGGAATTTGGTCATGCGGTTCGGGAGTTAAGTCCGTCCATATGAAATATGAATGCTCGCCAAGTTTGGTGTCAATCGGACATGGGACGGACAATGCACGACACCGTATGACACCTCACGAAAATCATGTCTACTCCTGGTAGAATGAAAATGGCTCAAAATGTACTATAGGGGGTACCATGGTGTTAGCTCTCCACCACCCCTGGGCCCTGTGGCCTAAGTGAGCTACCCTGTGGCACATACGTGTGTCACAGTGTGGGCGAGCGTGCCGAGGCGAGTGTCTCGGGGCGACTTCCTTTGAAATGGGTTTTTGAAGGACAGTACCGGACGGCACGGGTGTGCCGGTATTGCGCCCTAGCCCGCGTGTTGGAGGTTGCTACATACACCCGCTATCCGGTACGGTATCCGTAAATGACTCGGCATAGGCACGGGAGGGCCTATGCCTCGATAGAACCCGGATGGATGGATGT
>NW_019268544.1:778200-778524 GCF_002738365.1 Cucurbita moschata
GGACGGACAATGCACGACACCGTATGACACCTCACGAAAATCATGTCTACTCCTGGTAGAATGAAAATGGCTCAAAATGTACTATAGGGGGTACCATGGTGTTAGCTCTCCACCACCCCTGGGCCCTGTGGCCTAAGTGAGCTACCCTGTGGCACATACGTGTGTCACAGTGTGGGCGAGCGTGCCGAGGCGAGTGTCTCGGGGCGACTTCCTTTGAAATGGGTTTTTGAAGGACAGTACCGGACGGCACGGGTGTGCCGGTATTGCGCCCTAGCCCGCGTGTTGGAGGTTGCTACATACACCCGCTATCCGGTACGGTATCCG
>NW_019268544.1:780113-791109 GCF_002738365.1 Cucurbita moschata
CGCAAATGACTCGGCATAGGCACGGGAGGGCCTATGCCTCGATAGAACCCGGATGGATGGATGTTCGGGAAGTCCCGATGAGATGAACGACACGCGGGCCCATTCTCGATGGCATGACCGAACGAGTTATGATGAGCGACGACATCCCGAGACTCGGGATGGCGTCAAGACATATGGACCCTGTCGATGGGGATCGAGATGGCAAGACGAGATGCGACGTTGTATTGAGAGACCTTGGCCCGAGCAGAGGCAAGGTCGAGCCGAATGAGTTGGCCTAGCGTAGAGGCAAGTCGGATGTGTCGCAGATGATTGAACATACACGCACAGGCGGCGTGTGTGGTTGAACAAGCTTGGATTCCGCACAAGCGATGTTCGATTGGCGAAGGCAAACCTCGCCTAAGGTCCGACGAAGCCACAAAGCCGGGGCGAAAAATATAATGGGGCTTAATTCCCCTTAAGGCTGGTCGTGAGCATGTATAGATCACGACGCCGCACGGTCAAAGATATAGGACCGTGACACCTAGCACCAGTAAGAACATTGGGCCCCGAAGGAGGTAGATTTGGTGGCGGTCCCATATCACGATTGGAGAAAGGAACGAGTGCTAGCGAGGATGCTGGGTCTTGAAAGAGGGTGTATTGTGATATCCGATATTGGTTGGGGGAGGAGAGCAAAACACTCTTATAGGATGTGAAAACCTTTCTCTAGTACGGGAGCCTAGCGGTGGACTTGAGGTTTCCCCTTATGGCTTGCGTGTCTGTTAGAAGAGGACGTAGCCTGAAGAGGAGAACTAAGCTCCTTCACTCTCCTCCTCCCCTCCGCCTCCTCACTTCCTTCATCCATTACCTTCTCTATGGTCGCCTTAACCTCTTCCCACCGCACCTGAACCCCAAACTTCTCCTCTTCCCCTTCATTCAAAGCCCACTTCGCCCCTGCACTCACTCCAATCCCAAGCACTTTCAGAACCAGCTGCTCGTTTATGAACTGGTCCACAAACAGAGGCCAAGTCAACAATGGCAGCCCACAACACACCCCCTTCTAGCATCCCACTAGCCCCACAATGGGTCAAGAACCCTCCAACGGAAGGGTGCGACAGTATCAAAATCTGGGGAGCCCAACCCCAAATCAATACCCCTCTTCCTTTAATTCCATTTTCATATCCATTTTGAGATTTTAATTTTACAAACTTTATATTATAAATCAACTATCTAACTTTAGGGAATATTAATTTCTTTGTATTTTGGACATGATCTGATCACAGCTTGAAGATAAATTCCATTTTCAAATACTGAAATTTCATTCTTTTAAGAGCAATGAGAAAAATGAATATCAAAGAATTAGGAGCTCTTTAGAAATTTGTTCTCAAAATGAGCATAAAAGAAACTCAATACATTTGCTAAAAGGATACATTGTTCTTCATTCTATCCCGATCTAAAGAGAACTTCGAAGAGAAAAATCTGAGTCGATCTGTTCGGAGGGGTTACTGAATCCCAACATCACCAGAAAAATGTTCATCAAAAGATTCAGAGTCAGAGGAAAGTTTAGGAAAAGTATGCCAAAGGATGCTAGTTGCCCTTTCAATCTCCCACCTCTCAGGCTCTCACCTGACCTGCAGCAGCAGCAGAGGCATCGCCATGGAAAGAAGCCATCAGCAGCCACCCTGACTTCCTTCTCCGGCCACCGCCATCAGGGGCGGTGGGGTTCGTGCAAGTTTGAGAGGGGTTGATGATCAGGGATGTGGTTTGTTTATCAAGGCAAAAGAGAAGGAAGAAATTATCTAAGAAGGGAGTTTGTGGCCACTTTTTGTTCAGGTAAAGGCTGCAATTTTCAGCATCTTCCAACGGATATGCTTTTCGCAGTGGTATTCCCTTTTCCCCACATCCCATGATACTATACCAACTCATCTCCGTTGATGCTAAGCTAAGTTGCATCTTAGTGTACTAGTTTTATCTTTTCTTCTTTTTTATATTTTTAGAGAATTTTATGTAATCTATTGTGAGATCCCACGTCGGTTGGAGAGAGGAACAAAACATTTTTTATAAGGGTGTGGAACCTCTCCCTAACAGACGCGTTATAAAACCGTGAGACTAACAGCAATACATAACAGACCAAAGCAGACTATATAATTTAGCAGTGGGCTTGGATTGTTACAAATGGTATCATAGCTAGACACCGGATAGTGTGCCAGCAAGAATGTTGGGCCTCCAAGGAGAATGGATTATGAGATCCCGCATCCGTTGGAGAGGAGAATGAAACATTTTTTATAAGGGTGTGGAAACCTCTCCTTAATAGACGTGTTTTAAACCCGTGAGGCTAACGGTGATACGTAACAGGCCAAAACAGATAATATCTACTAGCTGTGGGTTTGGACTGTTACAAATGGTATCAGAGTCAAGACTCCGAGCGGTGTGCCAGCGAGGACATTGGTCCCCAAAGGCGGGTGGATTATGAGATCTCATATGTGTTGGAGAGAAAAACGAAACATTCCCCCTAACAAGGGTGTGGAAACTTCCCCCTAACATACGCATTTTAAAACCATGAGGCTAACGACCTATACGTAATGGGTCAAAACAGACAATATCTACTAGTAGTGGGCTTGGACGGTTAGATCTATAACTTCAAAATTTGTTTTCATGGCCATCTACAGGTTAGGACAGCCCATTCAAGAAGTTATTTTAAACCGAGTGGGCTTGCTTTCCCTTTTGTTATAGCTTTCTTTTCTCTTTTCAACATGTGCCCATATTCATCTCTAGCCTTTCTTTACACCCATTTCCACATGCACCCAACAAAAGTTGAGGCCACTTAATGCTGTTCTTATCCTCGGGAGTAGGCCTTTTCTGTTTGATATGAATGTTCATAAATCTTGATGAATGGCCAACCCAACTCAAGCTAGTATAAGTTTGTTTCGGTTGATTTATTCAAACAAGAAATCCTATCAAGCGAGTTGGGCTATATCATAATATCATTCTCAAGCATCTTATTACCACAGGAATCTAGATCAAATGATTCTTCAATATGTATCTATGATTAAGTAATTGTCTATAGACAAAAGAATCAGCACAGAATTTAAAAGAACTAATTCTATCTTTTTTCTCTCAACTCTCTAACGTGAAATTATGTACATTTTCAACATTTACCTTGAAGCAGGGGAAGCTAATCCTGGGGTCATCTGCTTTTGGCTGAGTTTCATGTACAAACCCTGCATTTGCAATTAGCACTTGTAAGTATCAATCTTTCATATAAACCATATTTTTCTACAATTTCATCCGCTATTCTTCTAAGGAAAACTCATCAATATTACAAATAATCTTTCAAACATTAACAACAAGAAAAGAACAATACAATAATTCACAATTGATGTCTACAGAGTTCTGAAAATAAAATAAATTCATTTATGTTCCAAAAAAGACAGTTCTCAAAAAAATTATTTATTATCTAGTTATAGTTTCATAAGTAATTATCAAGCACAGCCAACGATATTGAGAACACAGTTCTAAAATGAATTGTTGAAATAATAATCGGAAGAAATCACAGGTACTACTCGGGATCCGAGCTCAAAATGTAGGAAAAAGTGTACCAATGCAGGGATGAGCATAGTAAACATTACATTTGTTGTATGTATAGTTGCTCCAGTAGTCATCCCAATGGTCTGATCTGGAACTAGCTCGAAGTTTATATGCTGCAGAAAAATGGCAAGTGCAACGATAGCTTCAAGCAGGGCGAATTGATCACCAACACACTTTCGGGGTCCTCCACTGAACGGAATAAATCTGTATTGTATGGTTTGGTCATTCAGGTCTATCAATTATGAAGGATAATGAGGTAGCTAGGTCTGATGGCAGATCAAAACCATGCATCATTTAAAATGCAAGTAAAAAATGAAAGTGATCTAACTACTGTGCTGTTCTTATAGTGCCACTAGTATCAAAAGTACCACCCACTGTTTTTTTTTTGGAGTGTCTATTGCACCTGGACATTCAAAATTCCACCATTCGAGCCTATTAGCACGTCGTTAAAGAGGATAAGAAACTTGGGGTCAAGCAACTCACACCAGAGAAGCCTATGACTGCCTGGAAGTGCCTATTGTACTATTAAAACAGTGTAGTTTCCACACACAAATTGAATGTGTACCTGAAATCTGTATTGCTTTCGTTGGGCACGGGACCCTCCAAGTCAAATCTTTCTGGTATAAACTCTTCTGCTCGTTCCCAAACCTTGAAACGTAAGTGAGAGTTACAATATTGTGCAAAGCACCACATAAAGCAAGAGCATGCTCAAATGTCCCTATGTTCAAAATATATATTCAAACTAGTAACAAAAAGAAAACAATACTTTAACTTTTGGTAATGTAAGTGTTCTTTCTGTATTTAGTCTTGTTTTGCTAATTTTGCATTGTAGATCGCCTTTTGTAATAATCAACGACTTCTCTTTGAAACTCTTGTAAGAAAATGATTCCTTTCCTGATGTTTTGTATATATTTGTGTTCATGAGTTCTAAGGACGAGAAGTGTTCGAATATACCCCCATATACAAACAAGGAATTTCACTTATAATTTCAAACATCCTTGAAATTCTCCCTCCATTGCTCAAATTTAAACCATAACTTAACATCTAATTCCTATTCATGGTAATAGATTATTATTATTAGGTTATATCAGTTGGTAAAAGATTCTTGTTCATGGACGAGTTAACCAATCGAATATCAGGAGATGTCTATTCAATGAAGCATGTGTAAGAATTTCTGCAAGCACAATATTTGAAAATCATCAACTGAGTTCTAATAACTACTACCAATATACCAACTTAACAGCAGAAAGCATCTTCTGAAATTTTTATAGTGAAAATCTTGAACAAGAATGAACAAAAGAGTCTATATCTAATGCAAAGATAGAAACAAACTCCTTGAAATATGTACCTGGGACGAGCGATGGATGTTATATACTGAAATCATGATATCTTGACCAGCATTAACCTTGTAATTTCCAGGAAGCACGTCAGCAACTTGAGCTCTTCTTATTAAAACCTGGAAAGGTTCAAGGAATGTTACCATAAAAACAAGATTAGCAGAATGATGAATAATTTCCATACGTTTCCTTCTTTTCTTCTAATGTCATAATTCACTTGATCAATAAATAAACGTACAGGTGGATGTGGATAAAGGCGCATTGACTCAAGGATACAACGCGTCAAAAATTTAAGTTCCTTTGTATCTTCGTAGGAAGGAGGCCTTCCTTGTAAGACTCTATCAACTTCAGTTTGCGCCTTGTTCAATGCTGAGGAATCCTGAGTTGCAGAATAATAAACCATATTGAAAAACAACTGACGAATTTTTTTTTTTTTTTTTTGAGCTTTTCCCCATCTTACTAATCATAATGAAGAAGGCAATCAGTCAAAGATATCCTCAAGTCGGAATTCCAGCAAACACCAAGAAGTATCCATTCTTAACACAAGATCCCCCCCTTGTAATCTTTTATTTTTCTCAATCAAAATTTGGTTTCTCTTTGAAAAGAAAGAACAGAAGTATATCAATTTCATAACAAAAATATATCCAGTCAAAATTACATTTAGATCCTGTGCCTGATAACATTATTCTTATGTATAAAATCAATTACCACATGGTGACTAGCCAAAATCTTTCTTCACTATTTTTATAACACGAGAATGTATTAACTATATTACTTATTCAAGTTTAGGTAACAAATTTGGAAGTTTAAAGGCTAAGATTGACACATCGAGATTGGACCAAATGAAATTTTCTCTTCAAAGAAATAAAATGTACCAAGGGACAAACATCTATTCTACATATACCCAAATGACTAGATTACCTTACTTAAAAGATACAATGTCCATGTTAGAACAGAACCGGTAGTTTCATGTCCAGCAACCAACATCGACAATAGATCATCTCGTAATTGTACACTTGAAACCTAAACGGTAAACAACACAAGAGACAAGTATCAGTGACAGAAGTTAGAACATGGCAGATCTCAAAGTATTAGTAGTTTTTTCCATTTTATGAGCACGCCATCAATAGAACTTTGCAAATTGACGAGCATTCATTTGAACTATGCTAATAGACACAAAATTTCCTAATTCCAACGTTCTGGCCTCTGGACCTCTGGTAGAACCCAAATTTAAAATAAAAACTAACAGTACTGATGAAAGAAAAGAAAAATTACCACTTCCCAAATATTTTGAGAGAGGCTTACAAAAGTCAAAACGACGGTGAGATCTCACATTGGTTGGAGAAGAAAACGAAACATTCTTTATAAGGGTGTGGAAACCTCTCCCTAGTAGACACGTTTTAAAACCGTGGGGATGACTACAATAAGTAACAAGCCAAAGTAGACAATATCTGTCAGTGGTGGGCTTGGGTTGTTAAAACGACCCTCCAAATTCTATTACTTACCAAATCCTCTAACTCCTCTATATAACCACTCGACTTAAACAAATTTCTCCAGTAATTTATATATCACAGTTCACATTCCTAATATATCCCTTCTAGCCTTCCTTACAACCTCTTGTCGTTAGTGCACTTTTTTATTTACTTTTTGCGTTTTGGAGAAACAAACATTATAGGAGGGACAAAAAGGCTTAATTCTGGCATTAATATATTGAATTCACAATGTAATCAAAGCCTATAATAATCTCATCTCACCATGCGACAGAACCTGTTTCATAAGCATGAAATAAATTCCTTGATCGGTGATTTAGCATACATAAAAGGGGACAATGGCTGTAATTAAAAAGAATCAGAGCGCTCACCCGCAGGAAACGAAGGATACTTTGCAAAATTTCTTAAACTACATTGCAAAATGTCAGTGATGAATGGAAAACATTAAAGTTATCGAGAACAGACCTCTTGTCTACTGGCCAGCAGGAAACGAAGGATACTTGGATCAGCATCATTCACATATTCCTCCTCATCGATGCGCTCACCCTCCATTTCCACAATTGCTTTGCACTTGGCAATTAGATCTTCAACAGTTCTTTGGATCACTGTAACTGCTTCTTCGGCTTTTATCTGTCTTGGGATTATCTTACACAGAGCCTTAATCTGCAACAAAAAAAGGTCCGGGTGAAAAACGAGTTGGGAAAACGACGATCATATGCAAAACTAGTTACATAAGAAAACCTGCCTTCCAATATGGTAAAATATCAGTAGAACGAGCCTCTGCCTCTTTCAAAGCAGTGTAAACTGCATCAATCACAGGGCTGTCAGTAGTGAGAGAATCAAAACTGTAGTTGAATACAGATAGACCAATAACATCAAGAGTTAGCTGAGAAAACTTTTCCTCCATGTTAACTGAATTATTATTTAATGCATCCTTTTGCAGCTTCTCCACCAATCTCATGGCACATTTACAGAATACTCGATCGACAATAACGGATAAGTACTTCTTGTGAAGAGATGGAACCACAGCCCTACGGCGAACCTAATATGATATATAACAACCAAGTTCAAGTGAGACTCAAAAAGGAATTTGAACGATTGTAGCACATTCGGTTAAACGTGCATATTCCACAGGCTTAAAAGCTTTTTCTTCCTTCCATAATTCAACTATATAAACCAATAATCAGTATGGGAAGTAAAATCACATCTGAATGCATAAAAGTATACAATTTCAAACATTTTCAAAATATCTTCCCTCTTCTTCATTCATGCTCCAAAACTCACCCACCGAGATTTCGTTTACTCGATTATCGTCCATAAAATGCTTCTAATCGAACCAGTAAAGCATCTTTCACAGCAAGAATGCATACCAAAGAAGCAAATTTATACAAAATGCAGAAGATCAATGATAAAAGGGATTAAAAAGCTTCCAAAAATACAAACACCAGTAACGTTACAAACAGAAATCCTCAATTGTTTTGTTTCATTACCCATTAATCAATACGGTGTATTAACATAATGAAAACACAGTTGAAAATAATATAATAAATAGTTAAATTTAAAGTACAATTACAGTTCATACTCTTTGTTGCTTTTATCGCATACCAGAGTCTCATAATTCAACCGTAAATTAACAGATAGAATTTGAAAGTAGACATGCAGCATACAATGATGAATTTTAAATTTATCTTCGTTCATGAACAGAACAGTAAGCGAAAAGATTACCGTCCAAAGCGGGCCTTCAGCAATCGCAAAACCGGACCCAAACAAGAACTCGGAGACCTCAGAAACAAGCCCTTTAGCGTAAGTCCCATAATTCCGAAGAACATGCTTAGCAATGGCAGGGTCACTAACCACAACGAAATTCCTAGGCCCAGCGGCGAGCCTGTAAATAGGTCCATAGTCATTCATCCACTTGAAAAGCGGAAGGAAAAGAGCACCGCCGAGCAGATCAGAAACGTCATCGAGCTTCGCACTGGCTATGGGAATGCCGGAGTCGTCGCCCTGACCTAGGGTAATGTAGCGAGTCAGAGAAGTGAGCCAATCTGGGCTGACCCAGGAACCGGATTTTGAAGTGTTGGTCGAGTTGTTGAGCTTCGCCGGCGTTGGGGGATCCCTTTCGTCGATGGAGGATCTAATGGAGAGAAATGGAAATTGGGTTCTTCGCCGGAGAGGGATTCGTTTATGGAGGGGAAATGACGGAGAAGTGAGTGAGGGATAACAGAGAATGGAAGACATGGATGGCGGGTGAGGAGTTTCAGATGTTCAACTTCAAGCTGCTACTACATATGGATAGCTTAGCGCAGTTATTTATTTATTTATTTAGGAAAAAATTAAATTTAATATTAATTTAGAATCTCAACTTTATTTTTATTATTACCTCAACTTCCACTAATTTATATATTAATTTTAACTGTGATTAATTTCAATAAAAATTAATCATTAAATAATTTTGGCAAAATTCACTAATTTAAAAATAATAAAAATACCCTCTTTTGCTCGGGTGTTAAAGTTCGTTACATTTCCACTACACACTGGGTTAAAGATGAACCCAATCAGATTGCCCTAAAGTGTCACGAGACAGGGACATGCATATCACGTGTCTTGGAGCAATCTAATTACTTATTTTCCTCTTTGGTCCGTAATTTGGCTCTATTTTGCATCGAATTTTTCATACGGGCTTTGTATTTGATTGAGTTAATTTTATGTTCTCCCAAATAGCTATGGATTATCCTTAATATTGCCCATCAATCCATACAGCGATGTCTGTTATATGGAACTTTTGTTTACGAATCTCCTCTAAACAAAAATTAAATCAATTTCTCGAGCGGTAATTCTAGTGCTTAAAAATAGTTATTGGATTGTTCTTATGATTGTCCGTACATTCTCGTAGGGATGACTTTTGGCTTCTCATAGATTTATAAATCTCCTTTAAAAAGTTGCTAATAGCAATATTATAATTATTTTTCAATAAATATAAGAATGTTAAATCATCTAATTGACTCGAGTTAATTTCTATATCTATCAGTACAATTATATTTCTATATCTATCATTGGATTAGTCGTGATCAAGTTAATTCTAGAGTGAGTCGTCTTGGAATGTAAGGGTGACTATCATAAATTCCAAGCTCGATCGAAGAGTTATTCATCTTCTAACCAGTTCTTGGTGATCAATGTGTTGAGTTAGCTTTGTTTGTGAAAGTTTGCAAGGATACTAGAAGGACCTCTAGCTTTGTAAAAATCTAGCATTGTTGACGCTTATCATTTGGTATCAGAGCATTTGGTCAACATTCTTTGGTCGGCTCTAGAGGTGGAACATCTTTAATTCGTTAAATTAGCTTTCTTTGTGAAAGTTTGCAAAAATAAGAAAAGAACCTCTAGCATTTTTTGCACTTATCAATAAACTTTGTCAAAACTTGCAACGCGATTATGCAACGCTTACTCTCACATTCGAGTAAGTCAGATAATTAGGATTTGGGTCACTGTTGGCACAGTCAATTTATGCTCAAACCTCCAAACCCGTTCCTATAAAATATTTTAGAAAATAAGGACATAAAATTTTGAAATATATGGAATTCCGTCTTTAAAAAAAATAATAATATAAGCTAAAAGAGAATAAACAACAATTACAGATTTGATAGCGTATAACTCGAGTACGAAGAATTGACAACTAATCACATTCCTTATAATACATTTTGAGACGTCTTAGTCTTGATGTAGATATGATTTTGACGATGGTCATGTATTCTCGTATTGATAGTAAAAACCTAACTAATATGAAAAAAAGGTTGGAATGGACATACAACTATAAGCAACAAACTTTAAACAAGCATGACTGGAACATCGAACATAAAACATGTGATTGCGGTTTAGTCCGGATGGGTTCCTATTTTTGTAAAGAATGTTTTTTATGGCGTCAAAGATGGCGAGCTCGTTAGGGTCGGACACTGAACATGGTCGGTGGATTATAAACGAGAAGACCAAGACTTTGTGTCCGTCAACCCGACTCTAAGCCTCAGCCTGTCTTAACCTGCAACGACTTCAATGTCCTGGGTCAACGGCTCATAAACGAGAAGACCAAGACTTTTTGGTCGTCAACCGCACTGTACTTACAGTTTTAGTGATTTTTTATCTCTAATTTCTTTGATGGGCAGTGAAATTAAGTACCTAATTAGCTTAAATTCTACTAATTAAGCACATAAGTTTCTTTTTAGATTTGAAAAATGATTTAAAAAGACCCTTAAAAAGTAACTTTCTTGTCTTTCTCACTCCTGCGTTGACCCATCGCCCCTTATTGCAACCAATATTGAATATTATTATTATTCTTTTTAATATGGGTATAATTCAAGATTCAAATTCTCGTTCCACCCTTCACTACTTAAAAAATTAATTTTTTTTCTAAAAATTAAACAATAATCGAGTGAATTTAAGGAAGAGCTAGAGTTCTACAGAAGGGACTTTTCCCTCGTTTGCAGGCCCCATCAAATAGAGTCGGGTAGAAAAGGGTAGTTTCGACTTTTCAAGATAAATTTAGCGAAATTGGCTGTTTGAAGACCAAGTAAATAATTTTTTCCATACACCCAGTAAAAAAAAAAAAAAATATAT
>NW_019268544.1:791475-835290 GCF_002738365.1 Cucurbita moschata
AATAGTAAAAAAAAAAAAAAATATATATATATATATATATATATATTTATTTAAGGATATTAATACTATTTTTCAAAGTTGATAATTATTTTTAAAATTCGGTTAATACAACAATAATAGAGATATTTTTTAGATAAAATTTAATAATTATGCGTATTTTAATTAATTTAATTAAAAATTTTAAATAAATAGGCAATTGGGCACAACCTTTTGTGTAAAAAAAAGAAGGCCATCTGCCCATTCGTGTCGCGCGCCACTTCCATCAACGCCCAAAAGGCGAAGAAGAGCAAAGCAAAGCTCCACTTTGATCTTCGTCGCTAAGTTTCCCTCTCTTTCTACAGAACACCAACAACTTCACAGCCCACTTCCCACTCCCAAAACCCCACCAAAATGCGCCTCTTCTTTTGCCTCATCTCCTTCTTACTCTCCTTCTTCCTCACCGGCACGGTCCCCGTCTCCGCCGCCGCCGCCTTCTCCGCCCACCATTTCCCTCTCCACAGAGCCTTCCCCCACCCTCCCACTCCCCATTTTCATTCCCTCAGAGCTCGCGACCGTCTCCGCCATTCCCGCGTCTTGCGCCGATTGCGTGGTGGCATCGTCGACTTCTCCGTTAAAGGCTCCTCCGAGCAATTCGTCGGGTGCGTCCTCTTCTTTCTTTCAATTCTCTTCGTCTTTGCTAATTTTGTGCGATTGGGTATTCTGTTTTGTTGCAATATCACGTGCCCGATTGTTTTAATTCTTCCATTATCTGCACCACGATCGTTTGTTTTAATATTTCTATATCTATTTATAGAATGTTGGGCGGAGAAATAATTCGTGGATGGTACTTAATGCTACGAAGACAGTTTTCATTTTCTTCTGATTAATTAAACGAGTTGGGTTGCAGTTAGTTTTGTTAATCATCAACTCTATCAATATTCTTCGTAAAATTATGAGAAGAACTCTCTTATCAAAAAAAAAAAAAAAAAAATTATGAGAAGAACTCTTTCGATTTTGTGAAAAGATAATTTCAATTGACCTATGTTTAGATAAATTCAATTTATCTTGAATTCTATTTGCCCTCTTTTTCTTTGCCTACAAGTTAATGGAATTGAAAGGGTTTACTGCAAAATTTGTACTGTCTGGTGTGGTGTTATTCAACTCCGGGTCTTGGTTTTCATAGGCTTTATTACACCAAAGTGAAGTTGGGCAATCCCCAGAGGGAATTCAACGTGCAGATCGATACTGGGAGTGACATTTTGTGGGTCAATTGCAGTCCTTGCGATGGTTGTCCCCAATCAAGCGGACTTGGAGTAATGTTCTGTTTTTCGTTCATGAACAAAACCTTGCAGAATGGAGATTTCTTGCTTGACCCCTAAGTTTTTATGATGTTTTATCTTTACAGATAGAACTCAACTTGTTTGATACTGCAATGTCGTCGTCTGCTAGGCTGGTTTCCTGCTCTGATCCAATATGTTCTGCAGCTCCGACCACCACAAATCAATGCTTATCCCAGAATGACAACTGCAATTACACCTTCCAGTATCGAGATAGAAGTGCGACGTCGGGCTTTTATGTTACTGATTCAATGTATTTTGATATGATTCTTGGGGAGTCTGTGATTGCAAACTCCTCAGCCGCTATTGTTTTTGGGTAAGTTGATAAATCTTATTTAAACGTTATATTTCTGCAAAAGATTGGATTTGAACTGCTCGATAGTAAACACGGGGGAAGAACACTCTTATCTTAAAGAAATTCCAGTTATTTGGTAGTTTATTTTGCAGATCAGATAATTTTTTGTTTCTAGAGCGAGATATGATTTGGGCTACTTGTGGAGGTTGAAGTTGTTGTGTACTCATAATGTTGTTTACACGTTTGTAATTTCGAAGGAAGAACGACATTCTTGGAGGGAAAATAACTTTTTGATAAAAAATTATTAAAACAGTTTTTCACTTGACTTGCCTTTTTAACAAAGAAACGAAAATAATTTTTCTCCGAACCTCACTAACGACCTCTAGTAAGACTTGGTCTTCCTGATGTTCGTCACCTAAGGACTAAATTCATTGCAGAATTCAGCTGAAACATCATATTCAAACCGTCCGAAGCCATTGTTTACGTCATTGCTCCTTAATATTCTGCTATATTGCCAAGAGTGAAATATTTGGGATGTAGTCTGTTCTGTGGTTGATAATATACTAGATTCATGTTTATCTAGTTGAGAGAAAACGTTTTCTCTATACTTGCTCTTTTGATATCATGTATGTATTTATTCATTTTTGGTTGGGAACTTGAAAGTACTGTTTCATTTGGTTGTCAATGCAGGTGTAGCATATATCAGTATGGGGATTTGACTCGAACAACCGTAGCACTTGATGGAATTTTTGGATTTGGTCGAGGGGAGTTTTCAGTTATATCACAATTATCGTCTCGAGGGATAACACCTAAAGTTTTCTCTCACTGTTTGAAAGGAGGGGAAAATGGAGGGGGTATCTTGGTTCTTGGTGAGATTCTGGAGCCCAGCATTGTTTATAGTCCACTTATTCCATCTCAGTATGTTCTCTATCTTGTGAAGGATTTGGTTATTGCTTCTACTTATTCTTTATAAACCATACATGACTTGCATGAATGACTCCAATAGGATCAATTTTTTACCCGATTTTCCAGAGACATACTAATATTCTTCCCACTTCACTTTTTTAAGCTTTCAGTTTTCAATTACGAGGAACTTAGATGTGATACGTTGATAATTCATATAAACCCCTTGTGACAACTGTCCTTGGAAATATTCTCGTAATCAATATTTTACGATCACTTAGAAGTCTCTAGTTTAAACCACATGTCATTAAGAGGGATAAGTTGTGTGATCCCACATCGGTTGGAGAGGGGAACGAAGCATTCTTTATAAGGGTGTGGAAATCTCTCCCTAGCAAACGCATTTTCAAAACTTTCAGGAGAAGCCTGAAGAGAACAATATTTGCTAGCGGTGTGCTTGGGTTGTTACAAATAGTATCAAAGCTAGACACCGGGCAGTGTGCTAGCGAGGACGTTGGGCCCCAAGGGGGTGGATTGTGAGATTCCACATAGGTTGGAGAGGGGTACAAAGCATTCCTTATAAGGGTGTTAAAATCTCTTCCTAGCATACACGTTTTAAAAACCTTGAGGGAAAGTTCGAAAGGGAAAGCCCAAAAAGGATAATATCGGCTAGTGGTGGGCTTGGGCTCTTACATAAGCCTTATAATTTTTTAATTGACCTCCACGGTTCATGGCTATTCATTCATCAGGTTATGATTTCTACTTTACCATGGAAACTCAGATTGAAATATTGCACTAGCCTTAAACCCTTTGCCGATTCGTCACTCTTTCAATGCGTTTTTGTCATCTCTGGCAACAATTTTTTCTTTTTCTGTTTCTTTTCTCCTGTGTTGTTGTCTTGTTAGACATTCATGTGAGATGCATTCCACAGTTTATAGCTATATAGTTATATGTTTACTTATTTACTTTTTAATTGATATCAGGCCGCACTATACCTTAAATCTACAGAGTATTGCAATCAGCGGGCAACCATTTCCAAATCCCACAGTGTTTTCAATATCAAATGCAGGAGGAACCATTATTGACTCTGGAACAACTTTAGCATATCTTGTGGAAGATGTTTACAACTGGATTGTCTCTGTAGTAAGTTTTTTTTTTTCCTATTCTTGTATGTTTCCTGTGGTTAGGTTTGATTTTTTTGGGGAGAAGTTGGGACTCCCATTGCTTGCTTGCAATAAATTTCATGATTATAAATTATCATTATCGAAGCGACAGTTCAACTAAACCGTACCAGTTGGGGTTGACTCAACACGTTTACCGATTGTGCTATAGTTTGACATTTATATATGTATGTATGTATGTATGTATTTTGTTAATGCTTATCTACATGCACTGGTTCTGATTTTACTATCGCTTGCTTGTAGATAACTTCTGCTGTTTCTCAATCAACCACCCCTACAATTTCCAGGGGTAGCCAATGTTATCGAGTCTCGACAAGGTGTTCTCTCTTGTTCGACTTAACCGAATAAGATTTGAAATTATGATTGATTTTCGAAGAGAACGGTGCCTTCGCTCTTTTCTTTTTCCAGGAACTAAACGAGTACTTGTTTTTATGTTCAGTGTATCAGAAGTATTTCCTGTGATCAGCTTTAATTTTGAGGGTATTGCATCCATGGTGCTGAAACCTGAAGAATATCTTCAGTTTGACAGCATAGTAAGTTGCTCAACAATTTTGCCAGCATATCATTTCGAATATTTTTGTTCATGCATGACTTATGAGAGTTTGAATATTGAATTATGGCAGTCGTATAACGCTAAGCACCTTAATCTTGCAGGAACCTGCTTTACGGTGCATCGGTTTTCAGAAAGCCGAGGATGGAATAAATATTTTAGGAGGTTAAATTCTAAATTTAGTCTCGAATTTGAATACCATGGACAAACAGCCTCACACATCTTCATTTTCATTGATGAACACCCTTTCATTTTGTAGATCTTGTTTTGAAAGATAAGATCGTCGTCTATGACTTAGCTCGACAACGAATCGGATGGGCCAATTATGACTGTAAGTTAGACCAACTGTAGAATTCTACATGAAGTATTTCCCTCGAAATCCTTTCTGAATAAAGATAACTGCTGTTCGACAGGTTCATCGTCTGTAAACGTTTCTGTAACGTCCGGGAAGGACGTGTTCATCGATGGACAGCTGAGTGTCAGCAGCTCCTCAAGAAAGCATTTCTATCAGCTGCTCCACATCGTCGTTGTACTACTAATACATTTGAAACTGTTCTGAAGTCCAATAACTCTGAGGATTCCCTTGTGTTCATTATTTGTGCTAGCCACCTTCACCTGGCCAATCTGTATTTTGAATGCTTGGTCGGGTTGGTTATCACCCAAGCTCGAAGAGCAAATGTTTGTGCACCTCCTGCATCTTTCATCTGGCTAAATGCAGGCATCCTTTTCTTCAACCTCGTCGTTCTGCTGCGACCCACAATGAGGTCTGCTATTATAAGTTGAAAGCTGTAAGTTTTGAAATTTTAGTTTGATCTGTGAAGAGGGTTGCGTTGCTGTAGAAAATAGTTTATGTCAATGGCCTTAGATTAGAGGTAGAAGTAGAAATAGAGATGCCATTGTTGTAGGTATAATCTGTTAGTGTAATTGAATACGATTGATAGTGCGTTTGTGTCATGGTCATGCTTGTCCAAGGTGTGTTGTTTATGGCTACATGTCGGATGTCCCGATCATGCTTGTCGAGGACGTGTTGTCCATGGTTGCATGTCCGTTCCAAACCTCCTTCTACATGCTTTCATCTTAGATAAGCTTTTACTACTTCATGATGTGTCAATACGTGGGTGTATGACTATTCTCACCAAAATCATGTCTACACCTGTCAAGACTAAAATGTCTCAAAGTGTACTATAGGAGATATGACTAGTCGTCAGTTCTTCCTACTCGGGTTTTATGCTATCTAAGCCATTATCATTGTATAATCGCTTTTAACTTATAACATTACTTTCTTTCAAATTGTTTCAACGTATATTTTCATTCACGTCTTCCAAAATATTTCTTTTGAATGTGATTCAAGATTCGAGCATACACCGACGTTGTCCGCAAAGTTCAAATTTCTCACAAGCCGCACAATTGTCTCACTGACACATGTCTCCATCCAACGTTCATTATCTTAACTTAATTCAAGTTTTTCATCCAAATATTTAATGGATTTATTTAACACGACACTTACTTATAATTATTCCCAAATCAATTAATTTTACCTTAATTTAATATACTTATATTTGAAGCCATCGATAAATGTTGTTCACAACATTGTCATTCAACACAAATGGTATCAAAGTCCGTCACCAGGGAGTGTGCCAACGAGGACGCTAGGCCTCTAAAGGGTTGAGTTGTGAGATTCTACATCGGTTGAAGAGAGAAATAAAGCATTTCTTATATAAACATGTAGAATTATCGACAACCTAAATAATAAAAAAAAAAAAAAAAACAAGTAAAAAGGTACAAAGGTACAATGTTTATTTTATTTAAAATTGCATAAATAAATAAAAAATGTTTATTTCATGTTAAATTGCATAAATCAAAACAACAACTATAGGTGGGTCCTACAACTTGAATTTATGTTCAAATTTTGAATGCAATAAATTCTTAAAAAAAAGTATGGTTGAAAAGTTGCACCTTTATGTCAGTCTTTCTAAAAAAAATTTATTCAAGGAATAATTTGAAAAAAGCATAGCGTAAAATCAACAATAAATATATTTTTAAACCAATATATAATGTGACATACAAATAATCTATAATATATGGTCACAAATGGTACTATATTGTAACTAAATGCCCTAACTCTTAGGTTATAATTCCATATATATACATATATATATATATATATCCTATTTATTTTAGCAATTAAAAAAAATCTCAAAAAGGGATTTCACCCTTTTTTCCTTTATTTATTTACTTAATTTAGATGCAACATTAATTGCTAATAGCTAGCTTAAGCTTTATATTTATCAAAAACATAAAAATAATTATATTAATCACTTAATTTAGCATATAGCCTATTTTTTTCCCTAATTTAGATCCAATATTAATTACTAATTAACTAATTAAGCTGTATAATTATTATACAATTTCCATCAATCCCATTGTAGAGTTATTTTTTAATAAATACATGTTATTTACACTAATTGATAATTATTAATTTAAGTTAATTGCCACCCTTTATTATCTAATTAATACTAATAATTCTATTAATTTCTACATTTTTTATTATACAATTTCCAGCCATTTAAATGCTTTTCTTTTTACAATGTTATTTACGTTTAATGATAATTAATAATTTACGTTATCAATGTCGGTTATTGTTTCTTATTATTTGCTAGCGTACAACATTGCTTTCAAGATTTTTTTTCAAAATTTAATCGAACATCGTTTTTTTCTAAAATCATTTTAAAAGAACGAGGCTGAAGCTAAATCACACATTGTTTATGCCACCGGCAACCTGAATTTAAATTAATTGATTTATTCGTGAGCGAGAGTAAATACAACCCAACTAATTCGAGAATGTCAAAAGAGTACGGTTGTGACACTTTCTCGTAGGGAATTGTTATTTATAAAAAAATATTGTTAAAAAATACCGAACTATTGAACAACTCAAAGATTGGAACTCACTGTCGCAAAAACGACCCATTTATCAAACTAATAATTTATATAATAATTAAATTATATTATCTTATTGTTTATTAATTTAATATTATTACTTGCACGTTCATTTGCTTTATTTTATTTTAATTAAACAAAGTTGGTTTATTACTAAAGAAAAACATTGATTTATTTTAATTATAAAATTAAAAAAAAATGAAAGAAAAATCATAAAAATTAATGGCTGAATATTTATGAACACTCTTAAAAAAGAAAAAAAAAATCATAAATTTTCATCCAAATTGTCATTAAATTTTAAATTTAATTACTTTCTATAAGGATTAATTCATCATAATTCATATTACCTAGCTACCAAATTTTCTCATGGTTGATTGTTGACGGTATAGTATGGATCTGTGAAATTCTTGTCCAATATATACAGAGACAGATCAAGCCCACGACGGCTGGTTTATGATATCGGATCATAACATTTAGAGCTTCGATTCTTGTCCGATTCTTACTTTTTCCATCGACGCTTTGCGGCACTGTATCGTAGTGAAGCCGGGCAAGTATAATACAGAGGGAGATTCCCTTCCATTTCCCACTTTTTGCTGCCCGCCGCCGCCGCCGCCGCCCTTCAACCCTTTTTTCCATTTGCTGCTCCGATTTTTGCCTTCCTGCAACTTCAATGGAGGCCCGTCTTCTCAACGCGCCGATTTTTGAACCACTTACTCGTAAATGTCTTCTTCCGCCCCCATTTTCTTTCTCGAGAGGGGCGTCCATTCCGATTGACAATCGAAGCGGAATGAGACATACCAGGCGGGTACTCTGCCAAGCCATGGTTTCAAAAGACACGGTTGATATCTCTAACAGTCCTGTATTGGACACTTCGATTGCGACTCTTGGAGACGCATTGGCGGCGCCCCCTTCGCCTCCTCCCAAAAGGGTATCGGCGGATTCGCTGCAGTTCCCGCCTGGATATCTTGGCGCCGTTCCCGACCGTTCGGGTTCTGATGGTGGCGAGGATGGCCTTGATGCGATGGAGTATTTGACCAGGATTTTGGGTTCGAAGGTGTATGAATTGGCTATTGAATCCCCTTTGCAGCTTGCGCCCAAGTTGTCTGAGCGTTTAGGGGTCAATATCTGGCTCAAGAGGGAGGACTTGCAGCCTGTAAGTGAATTTATTGGTTTGAGAACTAACTTCTCTTTGGCCATTTGTTCAAGGATTTGGATTGAACTAGTACCCATGTATGAACTGTAGCTTTTGGTTTGAACATTAGACGAAGATTTCTTGATGTGTTGAGCTTATTGCTAAATAGTCATGGTTTTAGGTTGTTTCTGTTTGGATTTGTAGGTGTTTTCATTCAAGCTTCGAGGAGCTTATAATATGATGGCTAAACTTCCTAAAGAACAGTTGGAAAAGGGAGTTATATGCTCCTCAGCTGGAAATCATGCTCAAGGAGTTGCATTGGCTGCTAAGCGTTTGAAATGTGATGCTGTGATTGCTATGCCTGTTACGACACCCGAAATTAAGGTGCAGTACTCTCTTTAGTTATAGGCTCTTTCATTTTTGGTCCTTGTCCTGGTGTTTGTTTTATGTGGTTTGCTAATGGAAGTGTGGATATCTAATGTTACAGTGGCAATCAGTTCAAAAACTGGGTGCAACTGTTGTTCTTGTTGGAGATTCGTATGACGAGGCACAAGCGTATGCTAAGAAGCGGAGTAAAGAGGAAGGGCGTACGTTCATACCCCCTTTTGATCACCCTGATGTCATAGCTGGGCAGGGTACTGTTGGGATGGAGATTGTTCGTCAAATGAAGGGTCCATTGCATGCTATTTTTGTGCCTGTTGGAGGTGGTGGTCTGATTGCTGGTATTGCTGCTTATGTCAAGAGGGTTTCTCCGGAGGTTTGTTGGTCTTTGTAGGAGTAAATTTTGTTTTGAGCTTTGTTAACACTATATAAGCAACTACGTACGGTATAATTGTAACAACCCAAGCCTACCGCTAGCAAATATTGTCCTCTTTGGGCTTTCTCCAAAGTTTTAAAACGTGTCTACTAGGGAGAGGTTTCTACATCCTTATAAGTTATGTTTCGTTTCCCTCTCCAACCGATGTGAGATCTCACAATCCACTAGCGTCCTCGCTAGGACACCGCCTGGTGACTAGCTTTGATACTATTTGTAACTGCCCAAATCCACCGCTAGTAGATATTGTCTTCTTTGGGCTTTTCCTTCTAGGCTTCCTCTCAAAGAGAGGTTTCCACACTCTTATAAGGAATGTTTCGTTCCCCTCTCTAACCGACGTGGGATCTCACAATAATTCTTTCACTTCCAATTTTTTCACGTTCATAAACTTAAATGTTGTTCATCAAATAGGTTCCTTTCATTTCATTCTCTTTTAACATAAGTGTTCACGTTCGCCCTGCCCACTTGGATTGACCATAGGCTTTTAACTAATCTTGTATGGAACGACGTGTCAGAATTATTTGGATTCTTGATGTTACATATTCCTTAATATATCTCTGCCTCCCTCTAAGGAACGAGTACTAATTTCTAATGACCTTACTTTCACATCTTTCATACAGGTAAAGATTATTGGGGTGGAGCCATCTGATGCAAATGCGATGGCACTATCATTATGTCATGGCCAAAGAATAATGTTGGACAAGGCTGGAGTTTTTGCAGATGGTGTGGCTGTCAAAGAAGTCGGTGAAGAAACATTTCGCCTTTGCAAAGATCTCATGGATGGTGTAGTTCTTGTTAGTCGTGATGCTATATGTGCATCGATAAAGGTTTGAGCTTCTTTTATTTTCCATCATTCATTCACATACATGCCATTATTTTAGTTCCATAAATGTAGTTAGGGATCTATAATGCTAATTATGTTATGCTAAGTATGGACATGTCTCATAATATGACAAGGCTTTCGTTTTCTCCTTCCAATGGTACTCGGATAAGAAAAGATGTGGTTTTTATTGTGGAACTCCTCTTCAATATTCTTTAAGCTGCTGTTTGAGCTAGGTTTTTGATATTTGGTCTTATATCATAGGATATGTTTGAAGAGAAGAGGAGCATCTTGGAACCTGCAGGTGCTCTTTCTCTTGCTGGAGCTGAGGCATACTGCAAATATTATGGTTTGAAGGGAGAAAATGTTGTGGTAATAACCAGTGGTGCAAATATGAACTTTGACAAACTGAGAATAGTTACCGAACTTGCCAATGTCGGTGCTGAACGAGAGGCTGTTCTCGCAACTATAGTGCCGGAGAAACCTGGAAGCTTTAAAAAATTTTGTGAACTGGTTTGTTTATGTCTTTCGAAGTTTTCTTGCTATAACTTATTCTCGATCGGTGGTTACAAACTTTAAAAGGATGCTAACTGGGTATCTTTCGATTTTCAGGTTGGTCCTATGAACATTACAGAATTCAAGTACAGATATAACTCTGAAAAAGAGGCAGTTGTTCTTTATAAGTAAGTGCTTATTTTTGGTTTCTGGCTGTTGGTTGCCTTTCTTTGGCTTCTTGGATACTTGTTTCAAGGCACTCGTTTGGGGTTATTTTCTTGCTAGCTTATTTGAAGCTCTAGCCTCTATCACATGCCATGTTCATTGGCATTGATCCACATTGGCACATTCGAATACTTGTTCTAATGATTCTGGTGTTTTGGTTAGAGAGGGATAAAGGAGTTCTTGAGAGGCCTTAGAGATCTCGATTGGAGATGTGGTCTCTTGTGAGATTTAATGCTTTTCTTGTGAGATCCCACATCGGTTGGAGAGCGGAATGAAACATTCCTTATATGGGTGTGGAAATCTCTTCCTAGCAGACACGTTTTAAAACCGTGAGGCTGACGGCCATACGTAACGGGCCAAAGCGGACAATATTTGCTAGTGGTGGGCTTGGGCTGTTACAAATGGTATCAGAGATAGACACCCCAGCGAGGACACTGACCTCCAGGGGGGTGGATTGTGAGATCCCACATTGATTGGAGAGGGGAACGAAGCATTATTTATAAGGGTGTGGAAACCTCTTCCTAGTATACGCGTTTTAGAATCGTGAGTCTGAAGACGATATGTAACTGGTCAAAACGGAAAATATCTGCTAACGATGGGGTTAGACTGTTACATTTCTTTTGTGCTTACCTAGTTTGGGGGTGGGGTTGCATCTCTTATTGGGGTGTTTATGTCCTTTTCTCTTTCATTTCTTCTTAATTGAATAGTTTCAATTTTGTCATTGTTGAAGACATTTTAATGATTCTTTTAGTTGCTAATAGGCTGTCAGCGTCGGCAGGGTAGAGAGAATAGGGCTTCTTTTACTTGTGGACTATCAAAGAAGGTAGCTTAATTTAATATGCTTTTCATCATTGTGCTTTATAGTGTTGGTATGCATATGCCTTCAGAACTTGAAGAAATGAAGAACAGGATGAAGGCTTCTCAGCTTGAAACTTATAATCTCACAAAAAATGATCTTGTAAAGGATCACTTGCGTTACTTGGTAAGCATTTTCCTTTCTATTCGATTTCCCAAATGCCTACAATCTTGGCTCATTTGAGCATAATTCAGCGCGTTCTTGGCTCATTTGAGCATAACTCAGCGCGTTCTTGGCTCATTTGAGCATAACTCAGTGCGTTCTTGGCTAGTTCTTGGCTAATTCGAGTATCACATTTGAGTATAATTCACTGAATTATGCTCAAATGAAGAAAGATCCTCCTTCTCAGCTGTTTTCTTTTAGCTCTATTTCTCTTTTAATCTCATTGTTAGGGACATCTTACATGCAAGAATTTATCCTGATGGGTATGACATATCGTCTAATGAACACATTATTCTTCACAGATGGGAGGCAAATCGAACGTCGAAAATGAAGTTCTTTGTCGTTTTATTTTCCCAGAAAGGCCAGGTGCTCTCGAGAAGTTCTTAGACGCTTTCAGTCCTCGCTGGAACATTAGTTTGTTTCATTATCGTGGGCAGGTGTGACTTTTTAATTACTCATATTAGGAAGACTATGTTCAAGAACCTCTCATACTACTACCATGTGCTAATCCATCCAAAATATATTTTCAACTTGAACAGGGTGAAACTGGTGCAAATATATTGGTTGGACTTCAGATCGACAAATCAGACATGATCGAATTCCACGAACGTGCTAGGAGGCTTGCATACGACTATGTCGTGGTAACTGATGATGGTGTGTTTCAGCTTCTAATGCACACATAGATCAGGCCATAAGTTTATCTAAATCGGTTTGAACGTCCACTATAAGGCATGCTACTCAAAATCTTGTACATTGTATCAGAGATGTTGCATCCTTTTGCCTTAAAATGCTATCAAGTACTCTGTTCTGTTTAGATTGATGATGGGAAGTTAGTAATATGAAGTCTACTAGTGAAGTCGTGTGCTCATCTGTATTGGAGACAGTTTCCAACTATCTTTATGTGAATGAAATAATGCGAGTAGTTTACTATAGATGTTAATGCTTATTGTCTTGAAATAATTAATTGTAGTTGTTCCAAGGTAATCTAAAGATTGAATAATGGTTATAAATTTCTATCTTTCTTGGCGTGAGATCCCACATTGGTTGAGGAGAACGAAACATTCTTCATAAGGGTGTAGAAACCTCTCCTTAGTAAATACGTTTTAAAAACCTTGACTAAAAGAGAACAATATCTGCTAACAGTGGATTTGGACTGTTACAAATGGTATTAGAATTTGACACCAAGCAATGCGTCAACAAAGAGGTTGAGTCCTGAAGAGGGTGGACACGAGCCAGTATGCCAGCAAGGACATGAGGTGGTATGCCAATAAGGACACTGGGCTCGAAAGGAGGTGGATTGGGAGGTCTCACATCGATTGGAGAAGAGAATAAGTGTCCGTGAGAGGACGTTGGGCCCTGAAGGGAGTGGATCTCACATCAGTTGGAGAAGAGAACGAAACATTATTTATAAGGGTGTGGAAACATCTCCCTAACGCATTTTAAAAATCTTGAGAGAAAATCCGAAAGAGAAAACCTAAAAAAGACAATATCTGTTAACGGTGGATTTGTTAACGGTGGATTTGGATCGTAACAAATGTAGCGTGTTGTTAGCTAATTCAAATATAATTGAGTGAGTAATTTATGGTTTTGAAGAGTTGTATAACATTTTCTTCACTTCCCTGCAAGTCCTGCAACCTCCATTAATAAGGAAGCTTCAAGGTTGCAGAATCCCATTTACTCCATATGACAGGTTCTTCCATCAAAATGCAAGAAAACAGTAAGTGTAGCAGAAAAGAAGCTTTTGCAGAAAATAATACCTCTTTCAATTGATTTCAGCATTTATTTGTTCCAACCAACTAATCCTAAACAAACATAATATAAATCCCTCTCTTTGATCTTTAAGCAATAATAAAGAACAGTTTCAAAAACAATATGTGGACTGAAAATCTAAGCGTCCTTGGGGAAATGAGCAAAATCATGCAAAGAAGAGTTATGGCGGTTTGACACACTCTCCCATGAACAAATTTCCTCAATAAATTCTCTCCCAACTGCCCTCTGCATCTTCATTCACTCTCCCTTCTTCCTTCTCTCTTGCCAAAACCAAAAGCCTTCACTCTTTTGCACCAGAAAAGAAAGATGCAGCTCCCTGCCGGCGGCTTCTTGGTTACCTTCAGCCTTCTAGCTCTGGTTTTTCCGGTGGCTATCAGTGACCCTCTTGTCCCTGCACTCTGCATCTTCGGGGACTCGGTGGTGGACGTCGGAAATAACAACAATCTTCTAACAGTTGTTAAGGCCAACTTTCCTCCTTATGGAAGAGACTTTGTTACTCATGCACCAACAGGAAGGTTTTGCAATGGAAAGCTTGCCACTGATTTTACAGGTATCTTTCCATTTTCTTCTTCTTTGTTTTTCTTTTAAGTCCTATGTTCATCTTTTCCAAACAGTTTGTTTCTGTTTTTTTTGTTAATACACAGCGGAATTCCTTGGATTTTCTTCATACCCTCCTGCTTATCTGAGCCAAGATGCCACTGGAAACAAGCTTTTAACAGGAGCCAACTTTGCTTCTGCTGCTTCTGGCTTTTATGATGGCACTGCTCAGCTCTATGTAAATAATCTTCTCTACCTCTCCAACTCTAAAACACAAAACTTAGCATGTTAGACTTCTGGCTTATGGGTTGGGTAGCCGTCCAAGTCGACCGCCAGTAGATATTGTCCTTCTTGGACTTTTCTTTTTAGGCTTTTAAAAAATGGGTCTTCTAGATAGAGGTTTCTACCCCTTATAATGTTTCGTTCTCCTCCACAATCGACGTGGAATCTAATAATCCATCCCTTTTGGATCCAGTGTTATCGCTGGCACTTGTTCTTTTCTCTAATCGATGTGGGACCCTCATCAAATCCATCCCTTCGAGGCCCTGCATCCTTGCTGGCGCATTGCGTCATGTCCACCCTGTTGGGTTCAGCCACTTTGCTGGTACATTGATCGGTGTTTGGCTTTGATACCATTTGTAACTGTCCAGCCCAAGTCAGACACGTTTTAAAAATCTTGAGGAGAAGTCCGAAAGGGAAAGATCAAAGAGAACAATATCTACTATTGGTGAGCTTGGTTAGCCGCTTGGTTACCAAAATCTAAACTAAACCATGGGAAAAGGTGTTTAGTGGCTCTGTTTTTTTCTAAGTTTTTGAGTCCGGTGATGCTGTAACATATCCTTGCTTGCATGGTTTTGCAGCATTCAATTGCTCTAACCCAGCAGTTGAATTATTACAAGGAATACCAAAGCAAAGTTGTAAACATGGTGGGAACAGGGAAAGGCAATGCCATATTCTCTGGTGGTATTCATCTTCTTAGTGCAGGCAGCAGCGACTATATTCAGAATTACTATGTTAATCCTCTTCTCTACAGAACATACTCACCTCAGCAATTCTCAGACATTCTCATTACTTCTTACTCAAACTTCATTCAGGTTTCCCAGTTTCCCTTTCTATTTCTATAAGTGTTTCCACAGCAGTTCTCTAACAAGTTCTTATTCTAAAGTGTTTTAAACATCAAAATTACAGAACTTATATGGACCATATCATATTTACAGAACTTATATGGACTGGGAGCAAGAAGGATAGGGGTGACAGGATTACCTCCAATGGGTTGCTTGCCAGCAGCCATCACTCTATTTGGTTCTGGTAGCAACCAATGCATCCAAAGGTTAAACCAAGATGCCCTGGCATTCAACACTAAGCTGCAAAGCACATCTCAGAGTTTGCAGAACAGATTCTCTGATCTCAAGCTTGTTGTCTTTGATATTTATCAACCTCTCTTGAATATGGTGTCAAAACCTGCAGATAATGGTAAGTTTTTCTTACTTAATAGCTTCATATGGAACTTAAAATTAAAGGATATACCCTATTTATGTTTTTTCCTACTAATCTGTTTGAGATCATTCTGTGTTTGCTCTTTGAGCCCTTAAGAACCCTCTCTAGCTGTTTACGAGCTCGAGTTTTACGCTTGGTTCAAGATGATTTTCATCAGAAATCACAATGCAGATGGAAAGATTAGAAGAAAACTCACCTTTCCAGTTGGAACTTTGAATGTCACAGGGTTTTTTGAGGCAAGAAGGGCTTGCTGTGGAACAGGTACAGTAGAGACCTCCCTCCTCTGCAACAATGGATCAATTGGAACATGTTCAAACGCCACCGGCTATGTTTTCTGGGACGGTTTTCATCCGACCGAAGCCGCTAATAAAGTCTTGGCTTCAGACTTAATTTCTCAGGGTTTCTCCCTCATCTGAAAGTGTTGCTACAATCAGAACTCTGCAATTTCTATATTAAACATCTAACAAACAGTTGCTTAAGTTTATGAACTATGAATGAGGATTTTGGAGATACCAAAACTTGAGATCATTTATAATTTTCAAGAGTTCTTCCCGAATTTGATAACTATTTTCTCTTAAAATAACGTTTGTTTCTGAAGACATGTTTTCTTCTCAAATTCCTCTTAGAAGATGAACTTTACATTGAAAATAGTGAAAAATGGATGATCCTTTGGGAAAGGAAAAGAAGCCAAGAATCAACACTTGATAACTGAGCAAAGAAATTACCAGTAATTTGATGGTTGGCGCCATGTGAATGGCCGCCATTGTTCCGGACTCTGCAAGCACCGTTTCTGCAGCTTCTTCACCTTCAACGTTCGCCTCTTCTTTATCTCTGTAACCCAAAGCCCTGACCCGTTCAAGTCCTTGGAACTCCCACCCAATTCCGTGCCTATTTCATAACCCCTTTTCGCTTCACGCCCTATAAATAATCATTTTTCTCCAATTACTCCCGGATTCCGTTTGCTTCGCCTATCCATTCGCCTCGGATGTTCCAGGCACGAGTTTAGTTCCGAGGAACTCCAAAAGAACGAGAGAAATTAATTATGACTGCTATGAAAGAACCAGGGGATTCTAATAACTAGATCGGGCCGTTCAAATTGTAAAGAGTGTCCGTTTCTGTAAAATAGCTTGGTAACCATTTGTTAGTTCAAACTAAATCATATCATTATAACAAAATATCATTACTTATGTTTACATTTTCTCCAAAATTATCTATATCCAATGGCATCCCACTAAACTCTTCTCGTGTGTTCTCTCCTCCCTAATTCAGGTAAGATCTTGGGATATGATACCTAAAAGTTAAAAAAAAACAAAACAATACTTTCACTTGAGAAGTTGTACGAGGCTGAAAAGAGAGTTCAAAATCCAAAAACTCCTCGAGAACATACCATCTTTGAGAAGGCTTTTCACATTTAGTGGCACACTTGCCATCAGAGTAGCCGAGATGACCATATCAATGGTGCCAAAGTGTTGACTGATCCGTATTTGAAACTTGGAGACATCTTTCTTCATTTGTTGTGGTAGAAGGTTCAGTACCCAAAATAAACGGCAATTTGGGCTCATAATTGACTCGGCTATTTTTTCTTTTTGTGGAAGATAAATGTTACATACACCATCTTTAAACAGCACTGCTACTCCTTTTTCTTGTAGTTGTCCAACGCTGAAGAGATTATTTTTGAGTTCAGGTACCCAATACACATTACTACTAGTGCAACGAACCCCATGCAAAGTTAATTTCACTGCACCCTTCCCATAACTTTCATATTTGTATTATTTTCAAGTTTGACAACGTGGAAAAATGTCTTGTTTAAGCTTGAAAACGTACCTTCACTTGCACACATATGGTTTGAGCAACCAGAATCTAAGAACCAAGCATTGCTACTTTTTGCTTCATGTCTTTCGATATGAGCCATTAATAGCATTTCATCCTCTTCTTGCCTTTGCATAATTCAATTCCTTATTATCTTTAGGCATTCATATTGAAAATGACCTAAGTCATGACACCTATAACATTCAACGCTTTGTTGAAAGTGGATCCTCTTCTGCGTCCTCTGCCCTTGTAAGTTCCTCTTCCTCTATTTACTTATTCAGTTCGTCCTTCGACTTTTAGAACTTGCCCCTCTCCATTAATGCTGGATCTTTGAAATTTTTGTTCATGCACCACTAATGAACTTTGTAATTTATCGATGGACATGTTATCAGTATCTTTGGATTCTTCAATGGATACTACAACATAAGTAAATTTTTCAGTCCAGAATTTTTCTACAATTTTCTTGTCTGGCATATCTTCTCCATTGCTTCTCATCTTGTTGGAGATTATCATCACTCTTGCAAAATAGTCTGTGATACTTTCATCATTCTTCATCTCTAGGATCTCAAATTCTCTCAGAAATGCATTAAGGAGAGATTTCTTCACTTTTTGGCTTCCACCAAATTTTCGCTTCATTGAGTCTCAAACAATCTTGGTTGTGCGACGATCCAAGATTTGTTCAAAGATAGTACGATCAATTGCCTGGAAGACGTAATTGTTTACTTGGTGATCTTTGAGTCTAGCATCATCAAGGTGGCCCTTTTGTGCCTCAGTCAACATTGTTTCTTTCTCTGGTTCTGAGAAACCATTCTCCACCACACTCCCTAGACCTTTTGCTCTGAGCAAATTTTCCATCAGCTCACTCCAATGATCATAGTGACCATCGAGATGAGGGATCTTCCTTCAAATTTTGTCTTCGCTCATACTCTCTCTATTTGATCACTAAAAAATTGCAGCTCTGATACCAATTGTTAGGTTTTGACATACCTAAGCTAGAAACATAAACGAACGATTGAAGTTTGAAGTGATCATATTATTGAATACTGAACTTGGCTTTTATACCCTTACAAATAACCATCAATAGAAACTAACCACAAATATGTTAAAAAAATATTTAAACTAGATCCCTAAAAATACTCTAACTATTTTGACCTAATCAAATTCTTCTCACAAAATGAAATGAGATGTAACCCCGTTAGGATTATATATGATACGTAGACTGAAAAATGAGAAATGACATGTTAAACATGAAAGATGATAGCGGGGTTATATTCATTAATGATAAAAGTAGAAATATTGGGGACCTCATGCATTACGTGTGCTCATGCATTTGGGGGGATACCCCTATTCCATCACGAGGGTACGGACGCGTACATCCAATGGCAGGGGTACGTTCGTTATGTTTTGCATCTTAGCGCTGCCGTGATGGTTACTAGTTCTAACGGGTGTCCGACCTAAGGAGCTCCCAGAGTATGCTCGCCCGACAAGGAAAGTGGTCCAGTGGTGTAGAAATTGACTGGTGAGCCCATACTCGCACGTATGGGCTGTGTGAAGAGTATATGGTACACTTCCAGATTACCTGTTAGGACAATACCGTAGGAAAATAGATTGAAAGGATAGGTCTCGTCATTGCATTCGCATGTTCTTGCATTCAACCCCAATAGTGGAGTCACTTACTGAGTATTTCGTTAAATACTCAAGCCATGTGCTACTACATTTTTCAGGTTAAGGCAATGTGATATGAACCAAGAGATATCAATCGTACAATATGCTTCAATGAAGATGTGAAGAAAATATTGTTGAAATTATCAAAAGATATTTCAATTCATGTCACATTGAAGAAGAATGAAGTTTCATGTTATAAATTTTGGGTGGATTATAATTTAGAGTAATTTAAAATTATTGTATTTCATTAATGTATTTTAAGACTTTTTATTTACGCTAGATTACAATTACGTAATGGTTAATCATGGCCATTAAGTATGAATGTTAAAACTCTTGGAATGCCTTCAATAGTTTCATTTTGAGGCTATATAAAGTCATGTATGTTGTATTTGTAAGAAGACTTGGAAAATATAGTAAAAGAAGCATTTGTGCTTTTCTTTAGCCAATGGCTAAGTTCCTTTACAACTCAATGTAGTTTTGGTTGCATGTAGAATCATTCAAGCTTGACATGATCAATCTTGCTTGTGGAGTGGTTCGAATCTCAAGCAAGTGTTCTTGCCTTGAGATATTTGATCAACAAGAATCATTCAAGCTAGCATGATCGATCTTGCTTGTGGAGTGATTCGAATCTCAAACAATGTTCTTGCCTTGAGATATTTGATCAACAAGGTAATCCGAATCTTACTCCCTTTGTAGTGATTCCTTATCTTATCACAAGGCATTCTTGTACGGCTGACAACGACATCGCAACTCGAGACCGTGGCACAACATAGGATAGTGGTATTTATTTTCTTAGACTTAGGGTAGAATAGGATGTTTTTAACTTAAACGCTTATTTATTTTATATAGTCTTTTGTTGTGTCGTTTTAAAGATATTTTTGAAACACGTAAGTCTATGGCTGTGTTTTAAGATAAAGGTGATTTCATGTCATTCATATCATGTTGTATACACACAATTTAGGAGACATAACATAACCTCTCATGCTTTTAACATAAGATTTCATCATATACATATCATACCATAACATATTGCATTACAATATATCATATCATAAACATGTCAATTTATCACATATCCCGTACCATAACATATTTCATATCATATGCCAACATATATATATATATAATATATATCTGTCATTCGCATGTCGTATCATAATCATATCATATCATATCGTAAACACTTCATGGTCATATTGTTCCCTAACTTATCATAGTCTTAACGTTCTTATACCTATCACATTCATATCGTTACATGAACGTACCTTAGTCATATCATTACAGGAACATATTCTATCGCTATCGTTTTATCAATCTATCACAAACCTATTCCTTTCTACCCATAACCTAACCGTATTCGTTTATCAATCTCTCATATCCATAGCACTTCGGTATGAATCCTCACCTTAACATTTCATGAACGTATCTTACTCCTATCGTTACATTTCATTTTGTGAATCCTTCTCGTATCCTATCTCAAACATGTCACTAAACACATCGTACCGTGATTATTATCATACAATTCACATATGATAATATATACATAACATATCATAAGTATATCAATATATATGACACGTGCAGAACCACATGGCACGTGTCAACATTAAGTATAACCATGTCGATAGTAAGGTCACTTACCTGATTAGCTTAGGCTGATGTCACAAAGTTATCCTTAATGAAAGTTCGATTCTGCCCATTGAAATCCAAGTCAACCTATGTGAGCCCATAACATCAGTTTTAAGTTCGAACTTCTACAAAATTATTTCTCTAATTTATTTCGATCTATGGCTAAAAGTCTTGAAATGTTATATATCTATAATTATATTTTTGTTAAAGATCGATCAGTGTTGTATAGAAAGTTGATAGAGTCATTTCAATGTTGTATAGAAAGTTGATAGAGTCATTTCAAGTTATTCATTTACTTTTCTCTCCATATTTAGTTTAAGCTTTTTAATGACTGAATCTTTTTTTTTTCTGTATTCACTCTGTTGCCTTTTAATTTTGTTCACATGTATTCTAAATTTCGAATGGATCGAAGTATAATTGGATGTGATTTCTAAAAAGGAGAAATAGGATAATATATACTTACTGATCACATCTATCTCCTAAATTTCCTTCTACAAGTGAGATCACATCTATCTCCTAAATCTCTGTCTACAAGTGAATCTCAATGGAGTTAGTCATTTGTTTTGGTTGTTTAAGTGAATCTCAATGGAGTTAGTCATTTGTTTGGGTTGTTTTTCTGTTTGTTTTTACAGCAAATGTGACTTTCTGGAGTAAGGGAAAATTCTTTCTAAGAGTAAAGGGATAATTATGCAAAGGACTAGAGGTTAGGGGTGGGTTTTTATTTATTTATTTATTTATTTATTATTATTTTTTAATATGATCTTTTTTTTTTATAATTATTTTTAATTTATGTTTATTCCAATTATTCATATGTTGGATTCTGAGAAATTTAAAATATATAAAAGAAAATAAAAAACAAAAAGATATAAAATATAAAAGAAACAAAAAAAAATGTATAAAAGAAACCAAATAAAATATTAAAATAATATTAAAAGATTAGGAGTAAAACTAGTAAGCCCAAATTGAAACGACAAACTGGTGTGTATACGTTAAAGTTCTTAATTGATTTTATAAGATTTGTTTGATTCGGGTCAACCCAAGGTTTTTAAATCGAACAGAGCCAATTCGAGTTCAGAAAACATTTTTCTTCCCAAACTCGTCGTCGTTTCTTTGATGAAAACATTTTTTTTTTCCAAATTCGTCTTTTAAAAGAAGTAAAAATTGGAGGAATCATGTGTTGTTTTTCTTCACAATAGTGAGAGGAAGAAGAATGGATGATTCTTTGGGAAAAGGAAAGAAGCCAAGAAGAGTGATGGAAGGAATAAACTATAACCATTAAACATAGTAAATTTAAACAAGCCTAACGTCCTAAACCTAAAACAACAAGCCTAACGTCCTAAACCTAAAACAACAGAGAAAGTTGTATAAACAAGATCGAAAGTTGTATCAAATATGAAGAACACAAAAGGGAAAATGACATCAAATCTAAAATCCTAAAAGCCTAAAAACCTAAAATACAAGATGTTCTAACAAGTAACTTGAACAGCGAGGCGATTACGTTTCTTGCAACCAGTTGATCCAAGATTCTTTTCCGAAACTTCAATGGAGCATTCCCTTTGTCCAACACATGCCTGCAATTTTAATCAAAATTAAAACAAACTAAAAACCCAAAACCTAGAGTGTCATCCATTTAACAAAAGCGAGTTATACCTCCTCGATGACCGATAAGGCAGTGGAGGACTCGCAGGAACCCTTCTGGAAACTGTCACAAGTGCCATGGGGGTTCCCAAAGCTCACAAACTTGATATCAGAGATGGTTCGATCATGGCACGATAGCTCCAACGTGCTTCCTGCATAAGGCATTGCACATACCTTTTTCACCCTCGTTGTTTGGATATCTATATCCAATGGCGTCCCACCAAACTCTTCGAATAAAATCAGTGTGTTCTCTCCTCCACAATTCAGGTAAGATCTTGGGATATGATACCTAAGAGTTAGAAATAAAAAAGAATACTTTCAGATGTTGAAAAGAGAGTTCAAAATCCAACAACTCCTCGAGAACATACCATCTTTGAGTAGGCTTTCCACAGTTAGTGGCACACTTGCCATCAGAGTAAGCCCCACGGAAGTCACAACTTGAAGAGCAGCCATTCTCAATTGAAAGATAACTTGGCCAATACCTTCCAATGCTTAGTCCATTAACCCAAGCATGACCCTTCCCCATGCCCATCAAATCCACTATCACGGCTTCACTTCCGCTTGGAGTTTGAAAGGTGGTCTATACCAAACAACCAATCGTGAATTTACGAACATTTCATTATGCTAACAAGAACACTTCGAAACTAGAAGCAATTTAGTACCTTATACCAAACGAAATTCTGATTCAATGGGAGATTGCCATAATTCCAGGGCTCCATTAGTTGACAATTGGGATTGAAAAACTCCGACTTTTCACCATCCAAACCAACCTTGTAATACCACTCATTGCTTGACAAATTCCTTATTGTTTCTCCATCAGCCATCAATTCAACTGGGCCATGAACTCCTACCTCAGAATTCTCAAAGTGTGCTCCATAATTCTGTTCATCAATTCAAAATCTCAAAATCTCAGGTTTGCATTAAAGGGTTTCAAAAGGGTAGTTTTCAAAGTTGGTGTACTTACGGCCAATCCAACTGTGGCACTTAGTAGAGAAATTTGGTTGAATCCATACAATAATAGATCGCTGATTTTCTTCTCAAATACGAAACTATATTTGTCCTTTTGAGCATGTTGTGATCCTGAAATTGAAATATGATGCAAGTTGTGATGTCATTTGATGAACATAAATGATGTAAGAGCAGCGAGTTTACCAATATGCCTCCCGTTCAAGAATGCATGAAGTATGTGGCCACTGGTCTTAACACGTAGAGTTACATTCTTGCCGAAAAGTGGATCAGATCCACTAAGATGGAAGCTGAAGGTAGTATTAGTCTAATCAGTATGATTAAGATTAATTAGGAGGGATTAGGGAAAGGATAAACATAAAATGTTTACCTGGTGATGTACCACAGGTAATCGCTAGAATCATTTGTGAGAACCTTTTGGTCAAGAAGGCGATTGGCAGTCATCGCAGTATCAGCAACTTCACCTTCACGTGATACGAATTCTATTTTCTCGTCTCTCCATTGCCATTGCATTGGCTCTTTGAAGTTTCCCACCTGGCTTGAAACCTTCTCCCATATTGTTGTTTGAGTGTTTACCTGATATTCATAGGAATGATATTAGAGATCATTATAATGGTAGGGACGAATGTCAATGAACGAGATATTGACCTCAGCAGTGTTGTAAACTTCAGTTTTGCAGTCAGGAAGAATGCTGACTGACCAACCACGAACTTTGTAGGTTGTATTTCCATAGGTGATATCTCTGTCACCATTTTCTGCATTTCCAAAGAAGCAACTTGATTTCCCCTTATAGGTGTAACTTGTTGCCTGTTACAAATGTTTTCGGTGACGGTTAGGTTTGAGATGTCCATATAAGTTACAAGAATCCACCTCGAATCCGTTTAAATGGAGAATAGGGTAGGGAGTTGGAAAGCTTCCCTATCCCGTATGTCCATTTAACCTACGGGAACCCGCCTCAAATAGAGGGAGAAATCCTCGTTTAAATGGAGAATAGGGAAAGGAGTGGAAAAGCTTCTCCGTGTTGGCTCACCAAATGATACATATAGAGAGAGAGAGAGAGATACTTACTGTTGTCAAGTGACCGTATTCTGTGTGATTGACCTCACCATAGGTCAAAACTTCCTCCATAGACTTCACAAGATCATGAAGTTGCTTCAAATGTCCCCATTTTGGCTGGGCCTTATTCCCTAATTAACCACAACTCTGATCACTAAACTCAACATACCAAATACCATACTCAAATCACAACCGGGATCAAAATCTAAACAAGTCGCGAATGTACCATATTCATCGAGAGGTGCATTGTAATCATACGACGTGGTGATATAAGGACCACCCGAGGTTCTACCAAAGTTCGTTCCACCATGATACTGCAGAAGGAACAAAATATAAGAATTTGCAAAAGAAAAACTAGTTATAGGATAATAAGGTGTTGTACCATGTAGTAATTTTGCAAGGTTCCACCGTATTGGAAGAAACGTCCCACAGCAAATGCAAGATCCTCAGCTGTTCTCAAGGGATCTCTTGAACCCCAAGCCTTGAACCTAATTATTTTAGGTGTAAAAAAATCTTTATTTTCTTAAAATAAATAATTAAATAAAAAGAATAATACCAGCCAGTCCAATTCTCAGTCCACATTTTGGGACTGTTTTTGCTGTTGGGTTTGAACTGGTCACAGTAGAATCCATTGCAAGTGTTAATCTGTAATAAAAAAAAAAAGAAACAAAAAAAATTATTAAATAATAATAGTTATAATTTAAAAAAAAATTATTAGAAAAAAACAGTAAATCCTTACTATGGGGTGAGGAGCATCATCCTCTTGACACATGATCCAAGGAATGCTGAGGTCGTAAGAAAGTGCCAAATCTGCGCACCACTTTACATATTCATTCCCAGCTTGTCCGTATGATCCTTTTATGTTTCCGTACTCGTTTTCAATCTGATTATTTATATATATAAAAAAAACATAATCAATATTATTTTTCTTTGCTCTTTTGTTTGAAAAAAAAAATAATTAACTAATGAAAAATAAAATAAAACCTGAGCAATAATGATGGGTCCTCCTTGTGATGCAAATAACTCATAATCCTTCATCGTATTTATTATCACTGTCGAGAATTTTTCCATTTCATCCTAAATCACATTAAAAATTTATATATATTTAGTGATACTTAACAAAATTACCATCAAAACTAAATGTTAAATAATATATTTAGTGATACTTAACAAAATTACCATCAAAACTAAATGTTAAATAATAATGAAAGTAGTGATAATTAACCATGAAAACTTTATTCTTGGTCCTGAACTCAATGCCGGGAAGGTTATGCAACCAAACAGGAAATCCACTGCAAATAAAATAAAATTAATTAAAAAATAAACACAAAATAAAAATAAAAATTATAAAAAATATATGTATACCCGTAATTCCATTCCGCACAAACATATGGTCCAATTCTGAGAATAGCATACAGCCCTTGTTCTTGAACTGTTCGAATAAATCTGACGAGATCATTATTTCCTGAAAAATCATACTAGAAAGGAAAAAGAAAAAAAAAAACTTAGAAATAATAATTTTATTTTAAAAAAAAATAATATCTAATGTGAACTTACTTGGCCTTGTTGAGGCTCGTGTGCATTCCAAAACACATAGGTTTCAATTGCGTCAATGCCACCTTCTTTAGCCTTGTCTATCAAAAATGGCCACATCTACCTCCCATAATAAACCAAGAACTTATTAATTATTTATGAAATTAAAACAATAATTTAATTAATTAAAATTATTAAAAGAAAACTTATTAATTATTTATGAAATTAAAACAATAATTTAATTAATTAAAATTATTAAAAGAAAACTTATTAATTATTTATGAAAATGAAATTAAAACAATAATTTAATTAATTAAAATTATTAAAAGAAAACTTATTAATTATTTATGAAATTAAAACAATAATTTAATTAATTAAAATTATTAAAAGAAATAACAAGAAAACCTCAGGAGTGCTGCGAGGATAATGAATTGAACCCGAAATGATAATTTTTCTTTGTCCATTAATCGTGAGAGCTCTTCCATCGTAAGAAACCGAAAGCTTTTCAGCCGAAGAAAACAAAGCTAATGCCAAAATTGCCCAACACAAACAGTTTAACAAAACTAAACTTTCTCTGTAACTCATTTTTTTCTATCACAAATCTTCAAACTTGTTGCTTCCAACAATGAGAGGTGATTCCTATTTATACATGAAATTATTATTTTTTTTAATTTTAAATATATTTAGATTTGGTTATTTAGATTATTTATTTGTTTATTAAAATTTTAATTTTGATATTATTTAAATTTTGTTATTTAGATTTATTTTGATATTAATTTTTTATTTTTAATTTTAATTTGGTTTAGATTTTGTATTCTTATTTATCTATTATATTTTTATTTTAATATAATTTAGATTTTGTTGCTAAGATTTTTTTTAATATTATTTAGATTTTTTTTATTTAGGATTTATTTTTAGTTTAGATTTTGTTGTTAAGATTTTTTTTTTAATTTAATTTTTTAGTTAGGATTTACTTTTTATACGAAATTATTTATTTATTTTTTATTTTTAATTTTAATTTTAATTTTAATATGATTTTTTAATTTATGATTTACTACGATTTTTTTTTTTAATTTTTAAAGTTAATATGGTTGAGATGTTGTTATCTACCTCCTTTATTTACTATTTACCCTTGAATGCGAAATTATTTATATATTTATTTTAATTTTACGATTTACTCTTACATTCTTTTAATTTCACTTAATATTAAAATTTTATAGTTATTTTGTTATATTATTTTAAATATTGAAGGTACATTTTTTACACAAAAATCAAATTATTTTTATACTTTCTCTCCTATATCTCTTATATCCTAAACTTCAACCGGTTATGTTAGTCCAATAACAATAACACATTTGATATGAATATAAATTTCAAAGAAAATTCTTCGATAGTTACAAATTTTGGGTTGTATTTTAAGATTTTTATTTACTTGTTATATTTATCTAGTCAATAATTATCAAATAAATTAAGTTTGAATTTATTGATACAAAGTAGTTAATTTAATTTTGTAAAAAAATTGAATTTTACCAAAATTAGTGAATATATGAAATTTTTTATGTTATCGGAATTATTATCATTATTATTTTTCTAAAATTCATTAGAAAATTTATAAATTTTGAATGGAAAAATTAGAAAGCTGGTTGTGAAAGTCTGGTTGGATCAAAATGGATTTGAACGGACAAGTTTATAAATAAAATTGATCTACGATATATTATATATTTTTTTAAAATAATAAAAATTTATTAGATATAAAATTAATATTCAATCTATCAATATCATACATATACTTCATAATTAAACTTTTAATTTTAATCTATTTCATAAATTTGTATTTAATTAAATTTTGAGATACTATAAAAATGTGGATACATAATTACTTCAATTATATACTAAAAAAAAAACAAAGCATTAATTATTTAATATAAGATTTATTAGACTATATATTTATATAGGTCCAAGTCTAGAATTCATGTGATCGAATATATAGTATGGTATTGTGACAATAATAATGGGCGGCCAGCCACTTACTAATCAACCATACATCACACGTGGCGGCGGCGTTGGCAGGGGCAGGCATCCACCGCAACCCCAATCTCCGGTGCTTTTAATGCCCTAATTATGATCATATTTTACTCAACTAATTACTTAATATTCCATATAATAAATCTTAACTAAAATAATATAATTTAAATTGCTAATAACACTAATATCATTAATTTCTTTATTAAACTACATCAAATTTAATTTAATTATAATGAATTGCATAATAAAATTTAATAACAATTTATATTCAAAAGATGTGATTTTTTCGGTGTCACATCATTTTGATGCTCCGATTCCATTTCTCGTTCTACGTAGGTATTGTGAGCAGTTTCAATAATCAAGTTTAATAATACGAGACTACCTCAAGGATATATTCGGTATTTTAATAGCTACAAACCAACCAAAAAATACTTTTCAACCAGTAAAATGTAGGTATCATCTTTTCTTTGGACCATATTAAATGTAAAGTTTAGAAGTATTTCAAATTTGTATTTATTCCTTCTAAGTTAATAATCACACTTAACCATAATTTTTCTTTTTTTTTTCTTTTTTGATTTAATGTATTATTTTTCTCTCATAAAATTATTAAAAATTATTGAAGGAAGGAATGAAAATGTCTTTTTTAAACGGCTATATTTAGAATTAATTATGATAATCCATGAATGAATGCATACCACATTTAAATAATTTAAATAAGAATAATACTGAGAATATGATAACTAAAAAAATTTAACAAAAATTAAAAAAAAATTCTCAATCATTAAAAAAAAAATTTAAACTAGAAGCAGTTCTATATTAGATGACGAACAATTTTTTAAATATATTCTAGAAGTAACTATCATTTAAAAAAAATTATTTAAGATAGAAAAAAAAAACTTTGATACCTATTTAGTGGTTTAAATAAAACGTTATTTGTCCATTTATTTAATTAAAAATTAAATAGAGAAATAAAGAGAAACATTGAACAGTCAAACATTCATAAAAAAGAGAGGTGTAATTAAATGAAAGAGTAAGGGTAAAATAGGAAGAACGAAAATTTGCATGCAGAAAGAAATAGAGAGTAAAAAAAACCGGTCAACACGTGGCAGTGACATCCAAGCTATTTATGTCCATAACAAATTCCTTTCCCCTCCAAAACGCCTCTGTGTTCTCTTCTTTTGTAAAGAAAAACCCCTTTGTTGCAGAGCTCAGAGATGAAGCTGCCGATATTTGTAATCCCTCTGGTCGCCGTTTCTTGTCTTCTAGCTGTCTTGGGTCCTCAGTTTTCCTCCGACTGGACCAGTTTCTTCGATAAACATGCTTCCGCTTGGAGCTCTGTTTCTTCTCCCACCGAAACAGAGGATTTTCGTTCCAATACGATGGCGGCGGTCAACGACTCTGTTTCAAACCACTCTGTTTCCTCTCCTTTTTCTTCTTCTCCGCCGCCTCCGCCGCCGTCGTCATCCTCACCACCACCGCCGATCGACGAAAAACAGAGTCTTCCACAACCCCAAGTGAGATTCTCTTTCGTTCTTCCATTTGCTCTGCATGCAGAGATTTTCAAGGGCAGATTAGTCAATGAACTTAGGATCTTCTGCATGCATTTTTCAATAATTAATTAGCCCATTAAGGAGTTTTCGTTAATGGGTTTTTAATAATGATGACTATCGTTGACTGAAAAACTGTTAGTTTAGCTGATTTGGAAATGTATTAATATCTTAACAGAACATGACGACAGTCAACGCAGTTTTGGAAGAAAACGCCATTAATGAAGGGAGAAACGTTTCGTCTGAAGGTAATTATGTACCGGCGGTGGTGAAGGCCAGAAAACAGAGGGAGTTTACGAAATTGGAAAAAATCGAAGCAGGGCTTAGACGAGCACGAGCCGCCATTAAAGAAACCAAGTTCCTGAACCAAACCCATGATCCGGATCTTGTTCCCTCTGGTCCGATGTATTGGAACGCCAAAGCGTTTCACAGGTTAAATTTTTACATTTCTGGTTTGATTTTTTCCCCTGTTCTTGCCAAAAGTTTCAGTTTCTTGAATAGGATTATTGTTGGGGGAGGAGTCGTCGGCTAATAAAGGGGTCGATCATGGATGTATAAGTAAGGAATATATTGGCACGAGGCATTTTGGGGAAGCTCAAAATAAAGCCATGGTGGGGTTTGCTATTACTAACATGTATCAGAGTCATGTCTGCCCATGTCAATAAAACCCTCAAATATGGAACAAAGAAGCTGTGAGTCTCGAAGGTGTGGTAAAAAAGTGACTTAAGTATCAAACAAAAGGTGCCCTTTGTTCAAGGGTTCTAGAAAAAAGAGTCGAGCCTTTTTGTGAGGCTGCTCTTGGGCTCCATAGGCTTCAAAAGAAGCTCTATGGTGTACTTTGTTCGAGGGGAGGAGTGTTGGGACGTGAGTCCCACATCGGCTAATACATCTCCATTGTCATGGCCCCATGAGGCCTTGGGAAGCCTAAAATGAAGCCATAAGAGCTTATACTCAAAGCGGACAATATCGACAATATCGTACAATTTTATAGTCTTTATTCCGGGTTGCTTAGGATTTCCATTAATGTTGATTGCAGGAGCTACTTAGAAATGGAGAAGGAGCTGAAGATCTTCGTGTACGAGGAAGGAGAGCCTCCCCTGTTTCACAATGGCCCCTGCAAGAGCATTTACTCGACTGAAGGCAACTTCATCCACGCCATTGAAATGGACACCAAGTTTCGAACCAAAGATCCCGACAAAGCCCATGTCTTCTTTCTTCCTCTAAGTGTTGCCATGCTCGTTCAGTTTGTCTACGTTCGCGACTCCCATGACTTCACACCGATACGACGCACAGTCGTCGATTATGTCAATGTCATTCGAACCAAATATCCGTTCTGGAATCGCACCCTTGGCGCCGATCATTTCATGCTGTCCTGCCATGATTGGGTGAATATCAGCTAACATATTCATAATTTTGTTCCTTAACAATGTTTCTCAGTTCGTCGTTTGATCGTCGTTTGATCGCAGGGGCCGGAAGCGTCAAGATCGGTTCCCCATTTGTACAAAAACTCCATTAGAGTACTCTGCAACGCCAACACGTCCGAAGGTTTCAACCCGTCAAAGGACGTTTCCTTCCCAGAAATCAACCTCCAAACGGGTTTCTTAACCGGAATTATAGGCGGCCCATCTCCCTCCCGCCGCCCAATTCTGGCGTTCTTCGCCGGCGGCCTCCACGGCCCCATAAGGCCTATTCTAATCCAGCAATGGGAGAATCAAGACAGCGACGTTCAAGTCCACAAATACCTCCCCAAAGACGTTTCTTACATCGACATGATGAGGAAGAGCAAGTTTTGCCTCTGCCCGAGTGGCTACGAAGTTGCTAGCCCTCGAATTGTCGAGGCCATTTACACCGGGTGCGTCCCGGTCCTCATTTCCGACCACTATGTCCCTCCATTCAGCGACGTTATCAATTGGAAATCTTTCTCGGTCTCCATCTCCGTCGAGGACATTCCCAGTTTGAAGACAATTCTCAGTGGGATATCGCCGAGGCAGTACCTGAGAATGTATCGGAGAGTGTTGAAGGTTAGGAGACACTTTGAAGTCCACTCTCCGCCTAAGAGATTTGATGTGTATCACATGATTCTTCATTCTGTGTGGCTTAGAAGACTCAATCTTAGGGTGCGCGACCGTTGATCTCGGCTTGATCGGACCGGACTGCCGTGGAGATTTAATTTGTATAGGTATTTATAGTTTTTTTAACAAAATTTTGTAGACTTATTAAGGTCAATATTTGGTTGCATTGAATGCCATTCGCGATCATTTAGATCACGTTCTTGAGTTTAATGAAAACTTCGTTGATCGAATTTGGAATGAAATCAACTCGATTTTAGGGTTTAACATTTGTGATCAAGGGATTTGCATATTTTTGTACGTTTACGAGCGTTTTGAGATCTAATTAGCTAGAATTATTATATCACTAAGGTAAGGGATACGTTTTTATCTTATACTATCGAAGTCTCGACTTTTGAAGTTGTATTTTGACAGTCCAATTCAACCTCTAAGTGTGTCTTTGACACGGTTGCTTCTAGTTTTAATCTTATACTATCGAAGTCTCGACTTTTGAAGTTGTATTTTGACAGTCCAATTCAACCTCTAAGTTTGTCTTGGACACGGTTGCTTCTAGTTTTACTAAGATTATCGCACACATTATCACACTCTCTTCTTGATGTGTTAGTTGATACACCGTTTATAAACGACACCTGTCTTGTGTCCTTATTAAGCCACTTTTGCCTAAATGATACAATTTTTAATCGGGGAATGAATTGCATTTATGGTTATCATATTTTTAATATTAAGTTGACTCATTAATTTATGGTAATTAATATAATATTGACTTTTGTATTCATTAGGCCTATGTTCACATAATCACCTAAAATAGAATTTATTACCCGTTGGTGTTCGATGATTATTGAAGTAACACCGATGTCAATCATACTTCGATTGAGCAATGAGAACGAGTATGTAGACGGGTGGGCTGTTTTTTCAATCAATCTCCAATCACCCTCTAATTACTAGACCAATTTGGTGTTGTTGATACTAACGAGGCTCATGGGTGAAGCCCTCGATTGTGAACCGAGGTACAAAGTTGTTTATATGTTCTTGATTAGTCCAGATGATATATATACTTATCTTGATCCAATGTTTTGTCTTGTCTCAAGATCACAAGTGAAACTGAGTTTAAATTATGTTAGTAAGAAAATAATTTAGTTTTTAGTTTGCTGTTAATTTCTTGTAATCATTTTTAGTTTGTTATTTACTTTTTACTAACCTTTTCAAAATCGTAGTAATTTTTTAAAATTTGTTTCAGAAATTTGGGTAAGAATTTGTGTTCGGAAGCTCACGTGCTTTTGTTGGTTTTGCAGTATTGATTGTGTCATTTATCTGTAACAGTTCAAGCGGCATTTTAAAACTTTGAGAGAGTACAAGTCCAGAAGTAAAAGCTCAAAAAAGACAATATTGGATTGATTGGATTGTTTTCTCTTTTTTTGTCTTTTGTTTCCTTAAATTTCATTTATGTTTCTCTCTCGTGTTGAGTTCTATTTGCTCGAATAGATTCACTACTCTATATAGTGAGTACCCTTTAATAATGATGATTCGATTCACTACTCCGTATAGTGAGTACCCTTTAATAATGATGATTCACGTATTATTCATGTAGAATTTGTATGAAACTCTGTATCTTATTTTGGTGTCGATGTTGGCACAATTCTCGAGATAATTCCTGGTTAGAAAAATAATTGTCGTTCTAAGAAAGAATTTCACTTATCGTGTTCATCCTCTAGTTTCATCTTAGCCAACGTCATCACTACAAGTGTACATGTTGGTACAAGACATCTGAAAATTTATACTCGTTTTAATAACCATCCAGATATCGTAACAATTTCGGAAAAGTATAGCAATGATACATATCCATGAGTTCATGGGGTTCTTAGATTTCGTGCATTCATCATATCTGCAGATTAAATTTTAGCTAATAGAAGCAATATAAAAACCAATAAATCACATTGAACTAACCACATGAATACAAGGAATATATTCGTTTGTACAATGGTAATGAAAATTAAAAGATATTTTTCAACCGTAGCAGTACCTAAATCATTCATCTGGGCTCCACTTTCTGATACATCGTTGAGCTTCATCAAAATAAACTTCATGTTTCACCACATTCCCAGCACAAGTGTTGCGTTGTATTCGTGTTCGTATTCGTGTTCATCCTTGGTCAATACTAGTTTCTTACTAAGCTTCATCTGCTTCACTCAGCTCTCTGGTCCATTTCCTCATTAAAATCTCGACCTCCATGGCTAAATCGACACAAAAAAAGACGGGGTGGAGCGGATACCAACATCAGGAAGTGCTTTTGCTGGTCTTGGACTTGGACTGCTGGGAATCATCAGCTAGTTCAGATTCTAAACTAATGGCAATATTTCTCATTCCATCCTCCATTGCCTCCATAACTTCCTTCTCTATCATCTTCCCCTCGGAAGTTCCGGGATCCTGAGATGGTTCCAACAACCGAGGCACAGCATTCATCCATGGATGAAGAAGGCATTGCCCTGCAGAGGGTCGGTTTTCTGGAACAAAATCGAGGATTGGAGCTAGAAATTCTGCCATTTGAGTTGCATCTTGTTCATTGAAATCATACTTTTCCATCAGAACTTTGTTTAATGGCCAGAAACGTAACCTTCGGATGTGCCTCAAATTGCCATATCGGTTGAAGAAATCTCGAGAATAGCGACCGCCGAAAGCAATCTGAAAATGATTGACAGTGCAAAAGTGTGTGGTTATGCTAGCAGAAAATTTCACAAGGCTCAGAGGAACAATTGATTACCTTGCGTGGCATCATTCCTAGAAGTTCCATCATCAAAGCTAAGTGGTCCTGGAGCACAAGAAAATATTGTTCTTACAACATGAATACTTCGGAAGGTATCTACAACTCATTAATAGGAAAGCAACTTCAGAAAAGTCTAAATCAATATATATAGAATGTCTCAGCTATGCACCAGCGCATACAAACAAAATGATTATGACAGCCTCAAGAATAAGGATCACACCAGTAGTTAAACTACCTTTCTAACAATGACAAACAAAGAAATGAAATAAAGATTCTAAGAAAATTCTCTTCAACACATTCTACAAAACAGGAGAATGAGATAGTCTATTGCGCACGGGTGGATTTTTAAGCACAAAATTCAAGAACGAAACGTTGCAGAAGAAAATTCTAGCTAGCAAAACAAGTTGAGATTAAAATATATGCTAGTGTAAGAACGTGTAAACAAATTGCAGTTACAAGCTCAAAGAATGGCATCCAAACCTCATCTCTGTCAAAGTTGTCACCACTGTGAGGGTCAAAGAGTACATCACCAGTTGCAAGCTCAAAACAAATGCAAGCGAAGGACCAAAGATCTGCTGATGTAGAATACTTTGATCCAAGGATAACTTCGGGGCACCTATATTGTCGAGTCTGAATGTCATTTGTAAACTGTTTGTATGTCCAACATGCATTTCCAAAATCAACCAACTTGCAATTCAGATCCACTGAAGCCAATAACATCTTCTTTCTCAAGCGACTCCCTTTCTTGGCGACTTGATTTTCTTCCCCACCGCCCTTTTCTCCATCAGCATCAGATGATCTATTTGTACTGAAAGAACTCAGTGATTTTTCCTCTGTAGCACCTGTGCTCGACTTCGCATTAGGAGACGATTCAATGGTACGAGATGTCTCTGCATTAGCATCAGCCTCAGCAGTCATTTCCTTCTCCACACATCCCTGAGCAGCTTGCTTCGCCTTTCGTCGAATGTTTCTCTTGTGGTGTTTAGTAAAATCCCCATTTGATAATTTTTTGTCTTTCGAAATCCCACACTCCAATGTCGCCTTGTCCTTGCTAGTTGGAAGAATAAGAGGGGTGCCAGATTTTCTGGGATCCTTTGATGGGTCAATCATCGAAAGTAACAGAATATTTTCAGGCTTCAAATCAGTATGTATAATAGAGAGCTGTTTATGCAAGTAATCCAAACCAACCAATATATGAAAACATATCTCCTTAACCATATGAATCGGTAATCCACGGTAGTCAGTATACTTGATTAGTGTCAATAGATTATCCCCCAAATACTCAAAAATCATACAAACATGCTGCCCATTAGGTCCTGAATGCTTGAAATGATCCAAAAGCTTCACCACACATTTCTTATCATCAACGTCTCCCTCTGCAATCTGTTTCAAGATTGTAATCTCATCCATAGCTGCCTCAGTATAGTGCTGAGCGCTCTTCTGTACTTTGAGAGCCACATATCGCTGAACATCATAAAATTAGTTTAAATTTTAAATACACAACCTAAAATTACTCTCATCTTCTACTTCCTACTCCCAAACGAGGCAATAAAACAACATCCTACCATCATAGTTTCTCAAGTAAGTGAAGTAATTAAAAAAGAACAAGAAGATTTCGAGTTTTGTGTATCTATGTTGAACAGGAAGATCCGAAAGAAGCGAGACTAGAACAATAAATGGCGCGAAGAAAAAAGAGAGGAAGATAGAGAAATTACAGAGGATTGGATGTCCCAGGCAAGCCAAACAGTGGAGAAATGGCCCCAACCGAGCTTGCTCTGAACCACATATCTACCATTCTTGAAAGTGTCGCCAATTCGAACGGCGTGGTAGCCTCCTCGCCGGTAATCCTCAGTTCCTTCGTCCTCTGAGGTGTAATCGCTGCTATCGGTCTGATCCTCGTCTTGCTTCTTACTGTCCATCGCTGTCCTCGCCTGCCATGCGAGTTCAGGGTCAACCAACTCCCGAAGCTTCCGATTCACTCGGAAATTGCGCCCGATTAAAAAGATCCAAGAGTTCTTCGCCGAAATTGAAGGATAAGAATGTGATTTTCAGAGGCAGAGGCCGAGAGAAGAAGAAGAAGATTGAAATTATTGGGAGTCCTCGGTTTTGATTACTGAGAAGATGGAGAGCTCCTTTTCTTGTTGGCCGCTCTGTCGAATATGATTTGGTTTTTTCTTTTCTTTTTATTTTATTTAATTTAATAAATTAAGGTGTGGAATTTCCAGCCTGGATAATTATTATTGAATTTCTGTAAAAAAAAATTTGGTACAACAAATTGTGATCTATTATTTTCCATCTTATTTTAAAATTTATTAGTTTATTAAATAAAAATTTGAAAAATTAAAATTTTATTTTTCAACACTAATTAAAAAGAAGTGAAAAGCTTTAATATTTATTAGACTTTAAAAAAAATTATAGATACTTTTTATATTAAATTTTAAATTATATAAACTTATAAAACATTTTTGCTATTGAAACGTTATTTTCATCGGTATCTATATTCACTTTAAATTTTTAATTTTATCAAATTAAACGCTAATTTAATTAAATATAATTTCAATAAAAATAAATATAAATATCTTCCGAAAACAATATCACAAATCTTAATAAAATTATTTTATATTATATTATAGACTTATTTGAAAAATTATTTGAAAACACACGAAAATTATAAAATAAAAAAAAATAAAAAAAATAAAACTTTATTAAATGATAATAAGTGTAACTTTTACTGACATTAATGTTGAAGTTGTAACACTTTATTAGTTTAAGATCAAAATGGCAAATTTATTTAAGGGTAAAGTACAATTTAATAAAGAATTAATTTTTTTTCCTTTATTTTTTAGTCAATAGTAAAATAAAAAATTTGAGATTATAATATGTAACAAACTAAGCTCTAAACACACTAATACCTTAATTATGAAAGTTAGTTAAGCTTTGCTTTACACTCCAAATGTTTTAGATGTACTTTTATTTGGTAACATTAAATTAAAAAAGGCATTTAAATTGCTTCTTGCTACAAGAAAAGAATATTGGAAATTGGTAAATAATTATCTTTGGTGAGGTGTCATCATCATAAAAAAATGATGACAAGACAATATCTTCATTTTATTTCATTTATACACTTTAATATTAAAAACCATTACTTTTCTTATTTATAATATATCTATATAAATTCAACTCAAATCTCACCGTCTATTATAAATTATAAATAATTTATGAATATTATAATAAAGTAACGGGTGAATATAGAGAATTGAATCCTCGACTTATGGTAATCAGTATTCTTATCATTGATTAAGTTATGTTTGGATCGAAGATTATTTGAGTGTTTATATACAGATAAACACAATTAAGAATAACTTCGATCCATTGGTTGAAATGAGAAATAATATTAAAGTATTTAAAAAGTCCGATAACTTGAAAAGTTTGATCAATCCAATCGAATTGGATTACACTTATTTGAGTTCGGGTAGGTTAGATTCAAATAAATTAAAGTTTTATAGAATAACTTGGTTCGTGGATTTCATTAAAATTGTATCGAGTTGAACCGTGTAAATCTAAATTTATTATTAATTTTAAATATAAACTTATATGTTTATTTTTTATTAAAATTAAAATTTTAAATAAATAACGTGAATAATTAGAAACATGATTGAGTTGGTTGGGTTCGAACCAGAATATTAGGTTAGATATACAAAATGTCAAAGCTCGACCTATTTTAATTAATTAGTTAAACAAGAAAAACTTTAATTTTATGAAATCGTACGAGAAATGAATTAATTATATAATTTATTATTTTGTAATTAACTTTTAAACTCAATAAATTTATTCAAACTATAAAAACATACAGAAGCCTTGACTCTCAAAATTTAATTATACTATAATATATATGGAAACATATATTTAAGAGTCACATCTTGTTTATTTTTATTTTTATTAATGATATATCACATATATTAAATATCGATCATTTGATTTTTAAATACTTAAAAATATTATAATTCAAACAGGCCTTGTAAAGGTTGGGCTCCGAAAAGGAAACCGGGCCAAAATCTTGGCCCATTTGTTCTAAAGGGCTCGGTGGCATTATGGTGATTAAGTTATAATAAAGGGGTAATCAAATGAACCTCAAAGTATAGATATCGTTTCCCTCGGACACACCTCACTTCTAGGGTTTCGGCGAGCAAGAAGAAACAGAGGAGTAGCCACAGCAGCCGCCACCATGGTGTTGAAGTGAGTCTTTTTCATCGCTCTTTCTGCTTCAATCTTGAATCGATTTCAGTATTCAGTTCGAGTTTTTCTTTTAATCGATGATTGCATCCGTCATGGCGAAATAGAGGATCAGTATGGCTATTTGTGCCTTTTAATTTAACTTTCAGTTCACTGTTGGTGCCTGAGGATGTATTCCTTCGAGATCTCTAGGTTTTTGTGTAGGTGAATTTGATTTTGTAGGTAAAAGTTTTAAGAAGTAATGGCGTATCCCATGAGAATGTGGAAACTTGTAGTGTTAGAAATGCGCAGTTTGCTTCTGCCTGATTCTTAAGTATAATCCTGGTTTTTTTAGGACCGAGCTCTGTCGATTCAGTGGCGCGAAGATATATCCCGGTAGAGGAATCAGATTTATCCGTGCAGATTCACAGGTAATAAACCTGCGCGGCCGTCGATTGTGTTTTTGTTATTACTGGATAATCATATTTGTTTCTTATCTGATGACATAAACTTACCTGCTGTTTTTGTTTCATACTTGTCTTGATTGACTAGGTTTTCCTGTTTTTAAACTCCAAATGCAAGAGGTACTTCCATAACAAGCTGAAGCCTTCTAAGCTCACCTGGACAGCAATGTACAGGAAGCAACATAAGAAGGTAATGGGTCAAATATAGCTCTTGGATTCATATACTTGTATCTATATTTAGATTTAATCATTTCCTGTCCTCTCTGTTAGCTCTGATTATGTATGGGTAGCTTTGAAACATAATGATTTTGTGTGTGGTACTATTAGATCATAATTTTTCTAACAACTCAACGGTTCTCAATATTTGTTTTCTAGAAGTGTTTTCCCTGTTATTTACATTATCATTCCCCCTTGGCCTTTAACCGGGATTTTAACCAAATAATTGTTGATTGTTGAATGTTTTTCATTCTTTTTATTCCGGTAGGACATTGCTCAAGAGGCTGTAAAGAAGAGGAGACGTGCCACCAAGAAGCCGTACTCAAGGTCCATAGTGGGTGCTACATTGGAGGTTATCCAAAAGAAGAGAGCTGAGAAGCCCGAGGTTCGTGATGCTGCTAGGGAGGCAGCCCTCCGGTATGTGATTGTTCTGAGTTCGAATGTTTCTTAATGATACAGGCGGAGGCATGGAATAATTTCTTTATCAACCATAGTTATGGATTAAACTAAAATTTGTTAATTGTTGTTGGGTTGTAGGGAAATTAAGGAGAGAATTAAGAAAACAAAGGATGAGAAAAAGGCAAAGAAAGCAGAAGTGATGGCCAAAACACAGAAGACACAGACCAAGGCTAACGTTGGTAGGGGGGGAGCTGCACCTAAAGGACCAAAACTTGGTGGCGGCGGCGGCAAACGTTGAATTGCCCATGCTGCAAGCTAAGAACAGTAGTTTACGAGTTTTTATGCTCTTTGAAATAGCAAACCTGAGTAAAAGATAATGTTCCAACTATTTCCGAAATTTTGTATGGATCAATTATTGTGCTTTTCATTTCATCTTGCAGTTACGTTGCAAATATCAGAATGTTGCGTTTTTTTCTGATAGTTTACTTGATTATGCATGACTACCCGTAAGTGCCTACTTCTTTTGGTGTTTATGAATTTCCATCCAAATTTTATTTGCTTTTATAAGCTTGAATTTTCTGATTATTGGAAGTATTAGTTGATTTTGTGGTAGGGGATCTTTGTTCTTAAATTTTGCTGACCCAATACTGGGAATTAAATGGTTCTGAACTGTTCAGCTACATTATATTATTTTATATTGCTATATTTTATTATAAATTATTTGTTTAATAATTTATATGATTGAACTTGCATGTTCTTTTGTTTAATCAAAATTATTTAATAAAAATTCCGGATTATAAGAAAATTTGAATCTATCAAAATTTCAAACAATATTTTAAAAAGTTGATAAGAAGTAAAATTGAACATTAAATTTCTAATCCAAAATTTATGGATAATAAGGCAAGTGAGCCGCTTGAGAACAAGACCAGAGTGAAGGAATTGAAGAAGCTGATATTTGGTCGACATTTTCGACATTAAAGATGTGATTATTCCAGCTCCGAACGCCCTCCGCCGTGCTTTCCGCCGCCTCTTCCTCGGAGACGGTCATGTAAGCCATCGACCCGTGATTCCTTACCGCTTGTTCTCTTAGCATGCTTCTTAGTTCCCTCACCTACTCCAACAACATTGTACGTCCAAAGATCAAAATGACAAAGATCTGTGCATGGAAATGCATGGGCGGAAAAAGAGAAGAGAGATAGAAACCTGTTGTTGAAGGTCAAGTTTTTCCATAGAAATGGCGTCAAATTCTTGTTTGAGAGTGTCATAGAGATGCTGAAGCTGCTTAACCTTTGAGCGAGCTCTTCTATTCTGGAACCACACGGCTATCTGCCTTGGTTGGAGTCCAATCTCCTTTGATAGCTTCATTTTTCTTTCAGGTTCAAGCTTCACTTCCTCTTGAAAGCTTCTCTCCAATGACTCCAATTGATCCCGACTGAACCTCTTCTTCTTCTCATCCACTCCTCCAACCCTACTTTCCTGAGCTTCCATGCCCGGTCTCTTCGTCTCTGTTGTCTCTACTACTCATTAAACTCGATGTTAAGAATACGATTCAAATTATATCTCTCAATTCGAGTTGAAGTAATCATGATTTTATGTTATATTGTAACAAGATGATCATCCTGTATTCAAATAGATCTTAATACTATCCGTTAACGGTTAGTCTATATTAGCGTGAGCTTACTTACAGATATTTGTCCTCTTAAGCATTTTTCTGTTGGGCTTCCCTCAAAATTTTAAAGTGCCTATGCTAAGGAGAAGTTTCCGCACCCCTTGTAAGGAATGTTTCGTTTGCCTCTCTATGATATGGGATCCTCACATAATTTTACATTAAAGAGAGAACGGTTAAAAATATAACTAAATTAAGAAAGATCGAATAGATAATAACAAGAAAGTGAGGAGAGATTTCTCCATGTAAGATAAATTGGGTTGAAGATGTAGATTGTATTCATGTTAAGTTCTTTGAATTATATTCATGTTAACCTAACCGAACCCGAAAAGCTAATCCAACACAACCCCTATAATTTGGGTTGGGTCAGTTCGTTGGGTTTTCAAGTTTAATGTACACGAACAAAATGAAGAAGAAGGTCGAGGGAGTTGGGATTTACCAGGAAACTGATCCAAACTGCAAGGATAAAGCAATGCAGAAGAAGATTGTGGAGGTGGAGGAACATAGTGAGGACTGAGATCAGACCCATTATAGGAGTCCATGTGTTTGGATCAGAGGATCAAGAGGAGATGGGAATTACAAGGGTTCGATTCCAAGAACAGAGGAAGTTCGTGTTTTTAAGCCTATGCGGATCGAAGTTGGGACGAACTTTAGACTTGTTGGGTTCTTTATAGAACTGGATTGTTGTTTGAAAAGTGGATGAGAAAAGGAGAAAAGGAGAAAGAGAAAGAGAGAGAGTTTTAAATGAAGTAAGATAGGCGTGGGAAAGTAAAGGATGTCAGTTAAACAGAGGCATAAGAAGAAGAGGAGGATGAGTAGCAGCAGGATGAGTTATGGGGACCATAGATATCAACCGCATCCCCAATGGATACACACATTTCAGACCAACCCCTTTTTTGTCTTTCTTGGTATTAATTGGTTTACAAAGCATGCAGCAGTAGTGGAGATGAAGAACGAGGGGCTTGGAGTTTGGTCAGATTGGGTTTGCGATTTGATAAACGTTACGATGGGGAAAGGTCGGAGAGGAGATGAAGATGGAAATATAATCCTAGTTTTAAGTGGCAAACAGAACAATTCTCCTCCTTTCGTATCCAATTTATCTTATAATGAAAATTCTTCGTCAAATTCAAATGTGTATCCTAAGTCTCATTGGTTAAATGAACTTGTTCGTGCAAATCAACAATTTATATAAGATTTCGTATCGTTATCGATAGACGAAGAAAAGAGGAATATTTATATTGGGTTTTTGAGTTTTAGTAATAGACGATAAATAAATAATTAATGTAGAGTGGGTTGGGGCCATACTAAAACTGGGGGCTGCTGGCTGGAAGAGGGCTCAAGGATGGGTCAGAAGGAGGAAGAGAGGTACACAGATTATAGACTGAAGCCCTAAAATATGGTGAATATTAAGTAGAAGTTTTCGGTAGACAATGTTGAAGATATACGAGCTTTTAACTTTGTCGGAAATATATGTCTAAATTTGTTGAGTTAGGTGAGCTTCTAGCTTTATAAAACATCTTTATTAGTAAGAGGCTTTCGGGACCAATAAAAGTATAACTCGATATAAATACTTCTACTTTCTCTAAAAAGTATTGGCCGACAAAACGTGTCGATTGCCTTGAAGTGTAAAAGGTGATGATTTGAATGGAATGACAGAGAAAAACAAAACAAGAATGAAAGAACAATAATCAAACAAGATCAAAAGTGGGAGGGATATAATTTTGTACAAAATTAAACCTAGAACTGAAACAAGAGCTATGAATGAAGATCAAAGGCATGAACTGAAATTGGTGTTTGAGAGTGGCATTTATAATGTCATAAATGGATGAGAGGCTGACCTAAATGATTTGCATCCAAAAACAATAAACAGTAATACTCCTCCACGCTGCACCAACTGCCCAAAATATTTTAAATACTTTGAAAATATATAAATTTTTATGAACTATAGAGACTAAATTAATACAAATCTATAAAAACGACAAGAAAAAGTAGTGTGGACCAAAACGTGGTAAACTCGCCTTCGAACAGAGAGTCGCATTAGGAGTAAGTATAGAGTGTGAGAGTGGTCCATTAACAAAGAACAGAGAACCTGTAAAAAAAAAAGTCTAACAAGTTAGTCCCTCAACTTTAGTTTATAACAATTCAATCCTCTCGTAATCTTCTCTGATGAGATTTTTTAAGCAAGAACGATAAAATACTAAGAAATCTTTCAATAAATTGCTATAAATTAAGAGTTGAGATTACTTGACGCAGCCAGACGCAGTGGGGTTCCCTGCAAGCAGGCGGCGCCGTAGGGCCAAATCCATAACTCCACACACCAACAACATCAATACCAGCTTGATATCTGGTCCACCAGTACAGCATCCTACTCGGCTACTCCTACTTCACTGCCTTTATCTCTCTCTAAACATCACGTCCAGCCAAAAGATCCAAGGCAAACAGGTTTTATAAAGATAATGATCAGTATGGAAATGCTAAGGTTTCACTCAAGAAATCAGTGATGATCATCACCATTAAGAACTCAATTCGAAAGCTTAAATTTCAAAAATCCATGGAGGTTTCACATAAATATATATCAGTACTTCAGAGAAGATAAAAAGGGTGCATCAAGAGTCACATATATGTGTATATGTCATGGCTGATGACAGAAGCTCTTCAAAAATTGGGGGGGGG
>NW_019268544.1:835579-837871 GCF_002738365.1 Cucurbita moschata
GGGGGAGGGGGGAGAGTGGTCCTCCCAAGGCTCAAGCGGCCGAGGTGCCATTTCAATCTTCAAGCTCGATAATCTTTACTACTGATGCATCACCAACTTTCTGGCAAACCACTACGCGGTCATGTGCCTTAATGATTCCTGCTAACTTTCCATGATCTAGAGCAGCCTTCAGAACTGACTCATTTGTTGCATTGTTAGAGTCCGCCTACAAAGCAAGAAAAGTAATCAGTTTATTAATACAATAGTACGATCATCTGATCAAAATGCTGATCTAGCACGACTTGTTATCCAAGAAGTTCAGCACTGTTTTTACTTTAACAGGAGTTCATCATAACTCGCAAATCAATGGTAATTCTGCCATATCCTCAGCAAGAAAAATAATTAGAATTTCAGCTAAAAACGTCTCACAGCACTGAGACAAACACAATCGCATAATAACATGTACAAAAAGCAGCCTTTATGGATCGGAAAGCGAAGAAGAAAAGGGGTTTCTTGCGGAAGCCCGACTATGAGAAAGACTATGACAAAGTGGGTTGATCTTATATAGATGTAAGGTTTCGGCTTGAAAAACCATAGAAATAGTTATAGTACCAACTAATAGGTTGAATCTCAACCATTATTAATTTATTTATGAACATGTTTTACGTTATAAGTTTTATATAATTATTATTCTACACTATCGTATAATTTGTAATATATTACATAGTACATATTTAAATTTAACAAAAGTAAACTAATTTTACAACATGAATTCTGTATTTATCAAAGTTTTATCTTTATTATTGTAATTCTGGCTTTCAAAATTTGTATACAGTGAACATAAATAATGTTATTTTCAGAGTTTCATCTAATTGAATCACATAATTTAAAAGAAAAAACATGTAAAAAGGTGGATTTTAGAAAAAGAATTTGATAAGCATCTCCTAATTAAGGGGTTGATCATGGATTTATAAGTAAGGAATAGAACTCCATTTGTATGAGGCCTTTTGGAGAAACCAAAAATAAAAGTATGAGAGTTTATGCTCAAAGTGGACGATATCATACCATTGTAGAGGTTCGTGATTTCTAACATAATTTTCGACAAAGAAGACAATGGCAGGTTGGACTTCGTTAATAGAAAGACTTGGGACCAGAAAAAGACAATGTGCTGCGGAAACTTGACCCCCTTGAACGAATTCACCTAAAAGTCTGCCTTTTTTAACCTCACAGAACCTAGGCCTTCTTTGAAGTCCCCTTATCAACTATATTTGGAAATTCATATTCCTAGAAAGGTGAACGTTTAGCTTTGGTCCTTAACTCATAGGGGCGTTAATAAGGATGGGTGATGTTTCTGTCATTGTGCTGCTTGTGTTTCAACAGTGAAGAATCTTTGAATCATATTTTCCTACACTGTCAGTTTGTGTCGAAAGGCTGGGCTTTTTTCCTAAAGTTGTCTGTTTGGGCTTCCTGATTTTTTCACCCTCGCGTGCGGATGATTGGCTAGAGGTTCTTAACGGGGGATGGTTTAAAGGCCTGGCCAGATTGTTATGATGCTACACAGTTTGTGCACTTTGGTGGGGCCGTTGGTGGAAGAGAAATCACAGGACTTTTGAAGTTAAGTTTGTTATGTATCTCAGCTTCTGGGTGGTGCTAAAGAAGCAGCAGTCTTTTGTGTTTATCCCCTCTCCATAATCCTTCAAGATTGGAAGGTTTTCTTGTGAGTAGATCCTTTTGGAGATGGTTATCTCTTTCCCTGCCCCTAGGCTGTCCTTTTGTTTCTTTCTCCATACATGTTTTCAGGTTTCTTATTACAAAAATAATACAAACCTGAATGACTACATTCCACCACATCCAAACGTATACCCAAAACATAACTCATTTTGGAGAAGAAACTATCAACAAAGACGTTCCTCATCTTTGAAATCAGCCATGTTATCTAACCAACCTAAGATAAGCAATATAAATCCTTTGGAAATTGAATAGAAAGAGTATAACTCACTAGGTGTTGAGGATCGGCGAGCACAGGGAAAAGACCTCTGCTTATTAATGATTGTCGAGCCTGAAATTGAAGAATCAGTTTCTGATTTCAGCACTTGGTTAATAATAAAAACAATAATAATAATCACTATCAATGAGTGTAACTATCATTTGATTATCAATGATCGCTCCTACAACATGGTAATGATTTTTCCAAAGTATTGGAAGCTTTTAATTAGATGGGTTTGAGCATTTTGTAGCTTAGTTTGAGTGTTTTTTTTTTTTTTTTTTTTTTTTTTTTTTTTTTTTTTTTTTTTTTTTTTTTTTTTTTTTTTT
>NW_019268544.1:838113-849397 GCF_002738365.1 Cucurbita moschata
TTTTTTTTTTTTTTTTTTTTTTTTTTTTTTTTTTTTTTTTTTTTTTTTTTTGTCTTCATATGCACGATTTTGAGTTGGGCATTTCTTTGACATGATTTAAACCTTTTTATGATTTATAGTTTAGCTCATAAGAAATTCCTAGATTTAGTTTTGAGGAGGTATTCATGCTGACACTTATTCAAGTTTAAGGTTCAAAGGGATGAAGGTTAAAATGGACTCACCCACCCAAGGTTACAAGTAAAAATTGATCTTTTCACTTAAAAGAATTGTAGTTGGAATTTAAAAGGCCGAGATATAGGTATAGGAAATTCATCTAACACTTTAAAGATAACAGATAAAACAAAAAATCCACAAGTACACAATTTGTTTGATAAGAACAAGAGAGAAAATACTTGAAAGGAAGGTTCGTTGTGGTAAAACTTTAAAAAATGTTTGGACTGATAAGGATTATAGGTACAGACGTGGAGGTCGGATAGGAACCTTGTTTAGTAATATAACGAAGGCCGTATAAAATTTTATAAATAGAGTGCTTGCGTATTTAGTAGTTATTATTTTTTGCAGTAGTATTAGCAGTACTTTCTTTGCATGAAGGAATCTTAAAAGACTGTCAACAGTTGCAAAACAATATGCATACCTCAAATGCCCCACTCAGACTCCACTTTAATTGATTTGTTTGCAGCCTTGGAATGACAACAGATATAACGGGCATCGTTGGCCTGTACTTCGCAATTAATCTGCACATTAAGACAACTTGTTTAAAGCTCCAAAAGTTTGTGGTATTAGTTCAAAATTAGATAGCAAATAACATGACTAATGAATTCAACAATATCAGATATACAATAATCTGTCCATGAACAAACCTTGCAGCCCTTCCAGTTGAAGTAAAGCATATAATCACGGAAGCCTTCACTTTAATGGCTGCCCTAACCTAAATAAAAAAGGGGTCAAACGATCAATTAAGAAACTCAATTTCAGAATATAACAGAAATTGAACCAAAAAAAGAGAAAATATAACAGAAAATTGGAATGATATATGTTTCTCAAAAATTAAAGCTGGAATAGGAAGTAATACAGCTGAGGAGGCAATAGATTCTAAGTGTGACATTGGCTCCCCGGTATGCTTGACTGCCTTCTTGAAATAAAAGTCTTGATTGAAAACCTTCTCTGCCTGCATTTAACAAAAACAAAGAAAAATGAATTAGAGTTTATGCACTAGGCTCCAATTTCACATCCATTCATTTTAACTGCAAGCTATCACCAATTGATCACCCAATATCTGATGGCTGAGAGCAATTAAAATGAAATTAGAAGCTAAGATCCATATCAGAAACAGGCTTGTCAGATGAATCAAACTAAAAATAATAATGTTCTTATTCTTTCATTTTCAGTTCAGACAAAAAAGTTGTTTTGGGAAACGCTTTTTCAAGGGCTGAGAATGAAGTAGCTATTTAGAGTCCAGCCATAGATCCGCTGGAAAGGCAAAGATAAGCCAAACAGTGAAAAAGTTCACGATGTAAGGTACTCTAGCTTCAGCTTTTTTTGTTCCCACCTGACCTGGGAGTATGTGAATGGTTGATCAGTCGGCTGGGAAAGTGGCCTGTATTGAAGCTGTTCTTTTGGAAATTAATTTGTGGCTTTTAAGTAGTGCTTGCTTGGATTCATTCTCCTCTAAACTTCAGGGCTGAATAGTTTTTATGGTTTTTATTTTATCCTTTGGGTTGAATGTTGAGTTTTTCTGTAGTTATTCAACTCACGAGCCCCTTAGGTCACAGGGGTTTATATTTTTTCCCCCCTCACCTTGTACTTAACATAGTATCAAAGAGAAGTTTTAGTTCGTTTTCCTTTCGGTTTTCTTTTCGGTTATAGGAGACTTGCCAAAAAGAATTAACGGAGTTGCAAGAGAATGCAGTCCTAAATGGTAATTTTAATGGAAGTATGCATCATTATTTAGTATCATGCTTGTCTTTGGGCATAAATAGCCTCCATTTTTAGAGATATTCGTATTCCTCTATTTTACTCATAATTTTGTCCTTTGTAGGGAAGGCTTTGTGTTTTTTTCATGCATGGTTGTTCCATTTCCTTTTATGGGCCCTTCTACTCCTTTTAATGCACTTGTGACCTCACATTAAATGTTCATTCATCTACCAGATGAAAGTTATCTTTCATTAATTCATAAAAAAATGAAAATACCTATACTGCATAAAGCTTAGATTCAAAAACTCCGTTTCTTTCTCATACACACAAAAAGATTACCTCAGCGCATATTCTACGAACAGTTGAAATGGTTTCTACTGGATAAAATCCACGCAATGTCTCAGCCCCAAGAAGAATTGCATCACTTCCTACACACATTAGAATAAAGGTTCTGAGACATATTATACTAACGATTTTACCCTGGTCAGGAAAAAAAATAGGAACCATGAGATAAATAAAATAATACAATTGGACGTGAAATATATCCCAATTTCAAAGATGCAAACCACATCTTCAGCATTTGTGATTATGGATATCTGTGGCTTTAAAAAGTGCAGACAAATTTCAGAAAACCATGACTTAAAAAGTCCCCCATATCTTCAGTCTTTAAGCAACAGAAATTTATATAACTATTGAATGACGGACCATCAAGTACAGCATTGGCAACATCAGTAGCTTCTGCACGTGTAGGTCTCAAGTTGCTAGTCATGCTGTCTACCACACGAGTCAAAACAGCGGGCTTTCCAGCCATATTACATCTATGAAGGGCAGTTTTCTGAAACAAGAATACCTGAACAAAAAAATGTCAATCAGTGCAAAAAACCAAAGAAAAAAAAAGAAACAAAAAGCCCATGAGGAAGTTCGGACCCAGCCGCTTAGCGGGGGGGCTGGACATTGGTACTATCAAGGCCAAAAGCATTTTCTGTAAAAACAAAAATGTGAACTGAATTATACTAATACAGAAACGTTTTAAAGTTGAGGGGGGATTAGTCCAAATGTAGATCTGCATCTGAGCAAGAGGTTTAGGTCATGCATGGAGGAGGTGGATCTATGGGTGCCATTCTAGTGCCATTATTTTCATTTTTCTAAATGAGAAGCCTAGAGGAAATCCTTCTATATAGTGCCCTTTCCATCTCCAGATGAAAAGGAAATCCTCTAGTGCAACCTACTCGGTAGAGCATCTTGTTACGTGCGCACTAACAGAGAAACCGGCAGAGAGGAAAGCCAAAATCAAGAAAACTAAACCTAAAATTATGCCATCCTTGGAAGAAGTTTGCAAAAGTTATTTGGCTCAATGCTCTTAAATCCCTTTAGAAGAATGTGAGGATTATAAGGTTATTTTAAGGGGTAGAAACCTCTTTTTTGGATCACTGCTGATTGGCTTTCTTGCGACCATGAAGTGTCCTCCAAGTATACCAATTGGGGCGGTTATTTTATAACCCCTCTTCTTAGTTCTTACAAAGAAAAGAAGGATACTAATGTAATGTTTCTTAATACACCTCCCCCAATAGAGGAGGAGAGGGAGAGAGACTACCACTGCCTACTCTATGGAAAACAAAGATAAGTACGAGAATAGCCAATATTCTTTTCATTACAACACCGTTCAAACAAAACTATCCCTTAGTTAATTAGCATGCATAGAAACTAACCTTCTCAGGAGGAAGATCTAACCCCAAATTGCCACGAGCAAGGATAATACCATCTGCTTCTTGTAGAATCTCATCAAAATGGGTTAATCCCTAAGGAAGGGAAAACAAAAGTATGCATGCATCTAAATTAGTACCATTGTACGTTGATATATTAAGAAAACAGTCTTACTACCAAAGAATATGAGTGAAAAGTGAGCTAACAACGACCGACCTCAACGCTTTCAATCTTCGCAAAGATTTGAGTTTGGCTAAGGTTGCCTAGCTTAGAAAGAAATTGTCGAGCCTGCATAAAAATATATTTTAGCATTCTATTATCCTCTATCGTAATAATCAACATAACCGAATCTCTCATGGTCAATTATTTGTTTAAATTGAAGACTCAAGCAAGGAAATAATACTTGGCGAACATCCTCCGCTTGTCTAGCATGTGAGAGAGAGAGGAAGTCAATCTTGTTTTTTACTCCCCACGTAGCTATAATCTAAAATCACCAAATAACCAATAAAACAATTATCAGCAAAAAATGATATGGTTACCGAAGCTAATTGGAAGCAATCAGTCTTAAGGGACATAACAAACAGGAAATCAAAGAACCAACCTCCTTATCTTTGTCAGTAAGTGTTGGAAGATCAATGCGAATTTCAGCTGCATGCAAAGTGTACATTGTTCCAACCAACTTGGCAGAGTTCTTTACCAAGCAAAGAACATCATCTCCTTTCACTTCGGAGACCTGATAAATCCCAAACAGACGTACTTCAGTATAACATCTTTTACCATGATTTCATACTACTTTGAAATATAGTTAAATTGGGCGTAGATCATTTGAACATTTACTTAAAATTTCTCTATCAAAAAATAAGTAAATTATACGTCACAGCATTCAATATACCTATCATCCACGCCCAAAATATACAAACAAAAGAAAACAAGCAGAGAAGAAATTATTGATGATCCCAAACAATATGCTCTGTTACCTCCAGCCAGACAGAAGTTGTTTCACTTCCAGTGAAGAGGTACTGACCAAGAAAAAGGGTGTCTCCTTTCTTAACGACCTACAAGACAATATCAAGCTTAGAATTATGATAACCAATGCAGTGTCGGAAAAACACTTAACATTTTATAAAGCTTGACTTTGCAAATATATGTTTGAATAAATTCGAGGATATTAAAAGCACAGCCTCTTATCAATGGTTAATGAAAAACTCATATTTGTCTGTCAGATGTTCCAAAAATTATATATTTGTCTCCATAAGATGCAATCAACAATCTGGATCTTGAGCATCAATAAATGAACAATCAGTAGTATTTCCCGACCTTTGAAAGTCCATCATAACTTATAGGCAGCAGCTCCGAAGACGCCTCTATTTCTTGATTGGGTGTCAAAACAACCAACTCATCTTCCTTAAGAGAGATAGATTTCTCATTTCTGTTTACAACCAGGATCTCAGGACCCACTGTATCCAGCATAACCTGAAAAAAGCAGAAGAATTCTCATTGCCTCTTTCAGAATACTTGCAGATAGAAATTTGAGAACAATATCTTACATATTCTTTGGCCACATTGTCTCACGCATTAAAGAATATTGATTTGCCTAAGTTACTCTCATGAATGGGAAAGTTCAAATGAAAAAATATACACCCAAACAAGTGAAGAACAAGTTAAACACGAACATACAGCGCAAAGTTTGTTGGTGTTCTTAACAGCCGCCTTCAAATTGTCCAAAGTTTCTTGATGGTAATCAGGACTGCCCCATGAAAAGTCGAACCGAGCAACTGCCACAACATGAAAAAAAAAAAATAATGATCAATAAAAGTTGAACAAGCTCAGGATCAATTTAAACCAACAATGAGGAAATATATCGCACAAAAACGCATTATCCGCAAGAAAAAAGAAAGTCGCTAACGAAGCCAGCCATACCAGACATTCCAGCCCTTAGACAGGCAGAAATAACTTCGACAGATCGGGACTTAGGGCCCAAAGTACCAACAATCTTCGTCATTGTCGGCAAGACGCTCTGGAAGACAATAAACAACAACACAAAAAAGAAATCAGTTGATTAAACTCGAAACAAAAGATCAACGCACATCAAACGCACACAATGCAAATCAAAGAAAATCCACGACAGAAATAGTAACAATGTAACTTCTAATTCAAAGATCGAAGTGAAATCAAGGAACTAAGTGCTCAAATCTGGAAACAGTAACAGAACTAGACGAAAAAACACTGAAAGAAAACAAGACTTACATCCTTTGAAGGCTCCAAAATGGAAGCCATCCTAATCGGCTCCTCAAGAAGCAAGTGATTCGAAGGCATTTCGTTAAACTGTAAGTACCACTTCCTCCGCGAACAATTTCAGAGAGTAGATGAATGTAGATTCAGAAGGATGGTTAATATATTCCTTGGAAATCAAGCTACTTTTCGTTCTCTGACCTGGATATGCAGTAAGAGCAAAACCAGGTTCTGCAGCGGGAGAATCAAAACCAGAGGAAGAACATTCCAGTCTTCAAATTCCCGAAACTGGCGAGATTTTTGTCAATGCATGCACTTGAAATGACGATTTACCGACGATTATGCTTTATTTCATAAAACACAAAGGTCCCACCTAACTTCTCTTGTTTTTTTTCTCTATAAAGTCCCACAACAAATTTTTCAGCTCACAAAAATGAAATAAAAATAATATTATTTTATTAGATTCTATTTTATTTTTTAAAACCTTTTCAATAATTATATAACAAATAAAAACTTTTTTCTTTTTTTCTTTTTTCAAGAGGACGTAAAGTACCAATTTAATAATTTAAAGCGTGTTTAGAAAGAAAAAAAAGTTTAATAATAAAAAGCTATTAGCAAAAAAAATATTATTTTTTTATATAGAAATAGAGTATTAAGAACAAATTTTTTTTAAAAAAAAGGTCAAGTATAAGAATAAAAATAATTATAGAAATGGTTAAAATAAATTAAAATTGGGGAACCCATTGGTTTTTAATAACTATTGGAGCCCATTGTTTTTGGTTGCAAAAAAAACAGATTAAAAAAAAGGAAGGTAATGTAAATCACTTTTGTTTTCTTTAATAAATAGTTTTTTTGAAACTTGAAATTTTAATTTTGCTGAATTTGTTGGTGAATAAAAAATACCCACTTAATTCATAAATAATAATATTAAAATCTATTAGTGTGTTTTTCAAGGAATAATAGAAAAAACATAAAATGAAATTAGGGATTGATATTTTCAGTGAACAAATTTATTGATTTGTTAATTAGAATGGTTCAAAACTTTATATTTTCATTTAAAATATTTATACTGGTAAATAGTAATTGGGACGTATATAGATATATATATATTAATTGTAATTATTATTGGAATTTACGATTTAAAAAATTAAGACATTATAATTCTAAAAAAACAAAAATGTGTCACTTTCATTGGTGTAAGACGAAACGCATGCAGGAGGAAGACAAAAGACGAGATTGAGCGGGAAGAGGACGTGATCACGTGACACACGTGACACTGCCTTCATCCATCCGTACAGTACGCTGCGTTTTGGACTGCGACAAAAACTGTGATGGAACGAACACCACATTTTGGTCGGTGCGGTATAAATAAATAAAATTCTAACCCTTTTTTTGTGAATTTTAAAAAAATAATAAATGTTTAATTTAATTTTTTTCATATATTTTTTTGGTCTGTATTATTATTCATGTCATTGAATTAGTAAATAAATTGAAAAAAAACTAGAATAAAAATTCTTGGGAGTTTAATTTATTAAATTAACTGGAAACAAATCAGAAAAAGCCCCCCCCTCCAACAACAGCAAATAGGAATACGATCAAAAACTAGAAATATCACAACAGCTCCTCTGCTCTGCTGCTGCTACAAATGGCAGTAGCAAATAGAAATAAAACTAAGCGAATTAGGGTTTTTACCATGAACTCACCATGGCTTCTAATCGGGAAAGTAAAAAAATAGGTGTTTTGTGAGTGTCGTTTTACACTTTTTCCACTTTTATCATATCTCCTCCATCAATCTCCAAAAACCATGTATTGTAATACCTCATGGTGGTGACAGCACCAGAATTACGGTCAATCAAAATTTTTATCTGGAAAGGCAAGGCTATTTCGTTCGTTTGATCGTTTGTTCGTTCAATCTTCAAGCTCGATGATCTTCACCACAGATGCATCCCCGACCTTCTGGCACACGACAACTCGGTCGTGTGGCTTGATTACTCCATATGCTTTGCCATGATCCAGAGCAACCTTCAGAACTGACTCGTTTGTTGCGCTAGTCGACTCCGCCTACAAATTACCATTTTAATACAAATGGCACCACGTTATCATATGTATGATTTGATGTAGTTCAAATGTTTTTTTTTTAAAAAAAAAATCTGAAGAACATGATACTATTTGACTTTTTTGGCTTCCAGTGCATACTGATGTACCAGAGAACATAATGACTATTGTGCCTTTTAACTTTCAATGAAGACTGACGTGCTAGAACTCTACTAATATGCACATACACATGGGCAAATTTCCCTTTTCCCGTGTGTGCGTCTATTTGATAATTTATTATGCAAGTTCATAACAGACTAAATACGAGGTTGGTAATAACTATTTAGGAGGGTTACAGCAGATCATAGAAATGAATTCCAACTTCTAAAACTAAAGGGACCAAAATTCTAAACTTTTTGAATATCATAGGAGCCAAATTTTTATCGAAAAAAACAAAGCAGGTGTGGATATGATATAGACCAACAAACAAACCCTTATGAATAATTTGGAAGTCCCCAGTAAAAGGATCACTAATGAGATTAGCGGATTCTGATATAATTCACTCTTCATCAACAAATCAAAGCAAAATGGAAAATGAAGCTTACAGGATGTCGTGGATCAGCAAGCATGGGGAAGAGGCCTCTTACTATCAATGACTGCCTAGCCTGAAACAGATCAAGACAAAATAATACCTTGTCAAAGACAGAAACTACCAGCATTTAGTTTGAACACGAAGTGCATACGGTGAAGGATGATATTTAATCTGACTAATCTGACAGCAGCATTTAGTATTTATCTAAACAAATACCAACTTCTTATTGAAGATTAATACTCACCTCTAAAACAGAGAATTATATAATCACCTCATACACAAACTTCGCTAATGAATTTCAGATAGTACACAATTTAAATGCATTGTCAACAAGTTCAATATCATAACTACTAATTCCTTTTCGGCAATCTGATTAATTATTTTTCTTCTTTCGAAAAAGCATTGTACAATCACTAGTAGCTAGAATTGAGGCAAAATGCATAAAAGGACTCCCTTTACTAAATCACCCACCCCATGTGTAGAAATTTTCTATTTGTTAAAATATTCGTGTACGAAGCTCTCAATGAGACAAACAATACAGAAAATTGCCCAACATGTTATAAGAAAATACCTCAAATGCACCACTAAAGCTCCACCTCAACTGATTTGTCTTCAGCCTAGGAATGACTACAGATATAACTGGCATCGTGGGCCTATATTTAGCAATTAATCTGTGCATATTCATACAGCAAGTTTAGACTTCTATGAAATAAATAGCAGCAAATTTTTTAAGAGAATTTCAGCTTGTTTGAAGACCAAAACTGGAGTCCGAACCCCAATACCTTGCAGCTCTTCCAGATGAAGTGAAGCAAATAATAACTGAAGCCTTCACCTTAATGGCAGCCCTAACCTAAAAACAGAATAAACCTATTGCACATGAAACCCACGGTAGAACTACAACAATTATAAAAATGATTGCTACTAAAACAATTGAAAATAAAAAAAGACAGTAACCAGAATAATGAGCCAGTACCGCTGAGGAAGCAATGGACTCCAAGTGCGTCATAGGTTCACCAACAAATTTGACAGTCTTCTTGAAATACAAATCTTGATTGAACACCTTCTCGGACTGCATTTTTTAAGGAAACAAGGACACCCAGGGGGTATAAATATAAACACTTAAAAAGAAAAAGGAATCAACATTATAGACGGTGATAAATCCACACAGCCGTCAAGTTTATAACGACTCTTTATAAGCTTATAATGCCATAGAACATTAGGTCTAGCAGACAAAGGTCAAATGTGACATGCATCTCTCTTCTAAACAGTTAAAATAATGACTGAATCGTAGGGAATATACATCAAGAAGAGGAAATACTAAAGCTGAAAAGAACAAATACTATGAGTATCAAGATCTACAGCTAGAATAGGATGGTTACAAATCTCATGATTGCAAATATGCTCACCAGTCCTAAGTTAGAAGATTGAGGCAAACAAGTCCTATTTCTTCTTAACTAGGAAAACAAATCATTCTATAACCAACTTTGGTCATTGGAACATGGGATATAATCGACACCACAAAAAATAAAAAATTTAACGACGTGAAAGTTGAGAAAATAACAAAAATCCTTGATAGAACCAGATCTCAACGAAGCCAACATGTAACTAATAACAGAGAGTATTTGTATATCTAGAGAGAGAGAGAGATGAACAGAGAGCATTTACCTCGGCACAAATCCTACCAACAGTTGAAATCGTCTCTACGGGATACTGTCCACGCAAAGTCTCAGCACCCAGAAGAATTGCATCACTTCCTGCATCCATGAGAATAGTTTAACCAAAGCAAATGTGAATTGTAAAATGACCGAGTTAAATGGAAAAGTCATGGTACATCCATAACTTAAGCTGTTAACCAACAATTTCAGAAAAGGCTATATGTATCATCCGTCTTTAACACAATATACTTTCTCATTATTATTGCAAAACTTACCATCAAGGACAGCATTTGCAACATCAGTAGCTTCTGCACGAGTAGGCCTTAAATTGTTGGTCATACTGTCCACGACACGAGTAACCACAGCAGGCTTTCCAGCCATGTTACACTTGTAAAGGGCAGCCTTTTGAAATAAAAACACCTACAATATACGGAGAAGTGATCAGAAAAAAGCCTACCTTGAGCTTTAGATCCTTACCATCACAACAAGAAGAAAACTATAATTGAACCAAGACCATTAATGAGGGGAATATTATAATACATTCAACCACATGAATTTGGAGTTTCAAAGACCACCATGGCTTAATGGCAATGGCTTCCTTCCTCGTCCTATCAAACTTGTGTAGGCACTAATTTTCCATTGGACATGACAGTTGACATTTTTCTAACTAGTTTGATAGAGTTAAATTTAAGACCCGGTGAAAAATCAAAGGGAAAATCATATAATTAGATTGTGAATAAAATAATAGAATTTTCCAACAGATATCAGTACAGCATCATTTCCCAGCTGTCCTCTCATGTACGAGAAGTAAACAGTTTCAATTCTCTTCCCATTCAAACAAGTATCAAGTCTCAAACACAAGCATCACAGCTCAAAAATGCAAGCAGAATGAAAACATCCAGAAAAGAATAGATACAAGTAATTGGTGGAAATTAACTTGACATTGCAGCAAGACTAAATTTAGAGATTGTACTCAAGGAAACTAACCTTCTCGGGTGGGAGATCTATACCCAAATTCCCACGGGAAAGAATAATACCATCTGCTTCGTGTAGAATCTCATCAAAATGGGTTAACCCCTAAAAATAGGATCACAGAAATATGCAACTGTCTAAGTCAGCATTAGTAGTATAGCTTGACCCCCCCCCCCCCCCC
>NW_019268544.1:849698-902631 GCF_002738365.1 Cucurbita moschata
AAAAAAAAAAAAACTAAATATGACTTACCTCAACAGTTTCAATTTTGGCAAAGATTTGGGTTTGGCTAAGGTCACCTAATTTAGAAAGGAATTCACGAGCCTGTATAACAATATAAAAACCGTCTGACTTGAATAATCTAGAAAAAAAAAAAAAAGGTGGGAGAGAGCTCAGTGTAAAGAAATATACTTGTCGAACATCTTCTGCATGTCTGGTATATGACAATGAGAGGAAATCAATTTTGTTTTGCACACCCCAACTAGAGATAACCTGAAATTAACAGTGCAATACACGATATTAAGTACCAATATGTGGCAATGGAGCCCCCAAGGAAAATGACAATATGTAAATCAGACAGCTCACCCACCTCCTTATCCTTATCCGTAAGTGTCGGAAGGTTAATATGAATTTGAGAGCCATGTAAAGTGAACAGTGATCCGGACAGTGTGGCAGAGTTCTTAACTGTACAAACGACATCATCGCCTTTGACTTCAGAAACCTGATCAAATTTCCAGCAAAAACACGGTCATATACAAATTCATATCTTTGGCATGATATTCTTCTGCAAAAAACACTATTATGACTTTTGGTGGTAAGCTATAGTTTCCTGATTTGAAATCATCCAGATAAGAAGTAAAATTTCAAATCACACACAAATGAAATGAAGCTACTATCTGGAAGACCCGTAGTTTTAACATGCAACCACAAACCAACTAAACGAGGGAAAGAATTGGTAACAGATACTAGAAGGTTTTACTCACCTCCATCCATACAGAAGTCGATTCACTTCCAGTGAAAAGGTATTGACCCACAAAAATGGTGTCTCCTTTCTTCACAGCCTACAAGAGACAAAGTAAAGAATTGTTATCTGACAAAGATAATTAATATCAATGGTAGTTGAATAGTCAAATTAGAAGCTTCATAACGCTTTCACAATTTCATGCTAGAAGCAATCAGTAAAGTTAGAAAGATAACCAAATTGATGTTAATTGAGACATGTTTGACATAAATTAGATTAATTTCTTAAGCATATTTGTAACTTGAAACAAACATTTCATTAAGACTTTTCTCACACTAAAGAAGGATTGTTCTAAGACTTAAACAAAGCACTGAGAATTTTCTTTTTTCTTTTTTTATTTATTTATAATCTCACTTTCAGGTTTAAAAATCTTTTATTGTCATTTGGAAAAACATGTTACTCATTATATTATTTTATTTAAATACATTAATCAGCATCCATATCATAACTTCCTTGTTTTACAACATTAGACTAGCATTTTAAATAACCAAGGGTGTGCAGCCATAACGAAACTAGTACGAGTAAGATATTTAGAATCAGGAAACCCCATAAACATAAATATTCTTGGTGACTACAAACAAGACTAAGAATGAGCGACTTTGAAGGCTTCAAAGTTCATTACTAGCTTTTTGTGACAAATGGATCAACCCATGGTAATCTAGTAGGACCTAATCAAAAGTTTATACATTGTTAACCAACAGGGCATCATCAAACCTGAAGATTTGTTTGTGAGAGGCTATTTCCAGTAACGCATCACAATGATATCAAGAGAACAAGACAAACTTTCAACAGCTAGTCCAACTAACATGGCCAAACTAACCAAAATCAAATTCATTATTACTTTGCCCATGGGACAGCCATCATGAAAATAACAACAATATGAAGTTCTATACCTGTGAAAGTCCAGTAAAGTTAATAGGCAAGAGCTCCGAAGTTGCCTCAAGCTCTTGATTGGGCGTTAGGACAACTACGGCATCTTCCTTTAGTGAAATAGACTTCTCAGTTTTATTCAGTACTTGCAACTCAGGGCCCACAGTATCCAGCATAACCTGAAAAGAGCAGAAGGCACGTAGAACACTCGGCATTAAATAGGTGAGGCAGAAATAATATAACATCAGTAGAATTTATTCTCGGATCTAACTGCAAAACTGCCTCCTTTCAAAAAATAACGCCTCCTCATAACTCATACCAGATAAGTAAAGTATTAAACAATGACAGAGGAAAAAAAAACTTCATACACAAAATCCTTAACCAACAAGTAATCCCACAATATGACAACACAAATACATAGCAGAGTCTACATATATAGATAATTTCAAATGACATCACATACAGCGCAAAGCTTCTTAGTGATCTTCACGGCCGCCTTCAAATTCTCCAAAGTCTCCTGATGATATTCGGAGTCACCCCAAGAAAAGTCGAAACGAGCAACTATCACGAAGAAACCAAAATCTCTTAGGAACAAAAAAACATCAAAATACAAAACCGTGAAAAAAGCCGGAATGGAAACGAGAAAATAACAACAATAAGTATACCCGACATTCCAGCCTTCAAACAACCAGATATCAACTCAACAGATCGAGACCTTGGACCAAGAGTCCCAACGATCTTCGTCATAGCAGGAAAGAAACTCTGAACAAAATTATCAATAAACAAACAAATCGTCAACCAAATAAAATACACAAAACGAGAACGATGGTTTCACAAGTGCAAAGAACATTAATACACCAAAAAATGAACAAAACGATCAACAACAAATCACAAGACATATTCATAATCGAATAAAACAGCTTCATAGATCGAAGATGAATGAGAAGGAAACTTACAGCCTTGGATGGCTCGAGGATGGAAGCCATGCGAATAGGCTCCTCGAGAAGCAAGTGATTGGAATGCATCTTGGATGATGAGTGCAATCGGAGGCGACTGAGAAGAACTTGCAAATGGGAATTGAAATCGGAGGAAGATGAATATGAAGAGAAGGAAATGAATCAGAAATGGAAGGAATGGATCCTTACGAGACACTTTCTATCTCTGACTCCGAGAGCGGAATAAGAGAAAACCTGGTTCTGCGCTTCAACCAGAAACTGTAACTAAAAGTACAATTATATTTTTCGCCCTCCCTGCTTCTTCGGGTTTGAGGGTAAAATTGTAAATATGCATGCTAAAGTTATATTGATTAAACTATTCACTAAATTAATAAAATTATCTCAAAAGTACTTTTAAACTTTAAAAATAAAAATACAAAATACCGTTACCTTAATTTTAAATATAAATTATTAATACTTAATACCTTTTAACTTTTAAAAGTAATTCAATATTTTTATTAATCTGTTAAATTTTGTAAAAAGAACTATTTAAAATTTTGAAGATAATCTATAAAATATCGATAAACGATTTTTATTTATATATTGATAGTAAAAAAAATTGAATTCATGCTATTTCTAAAATCTCATATATATTTTTAAACATAGTAGTGACTGTAAAATTATTTTTAAACTTTTCGAAATAAAGAATATTAATCAAACTTTTTAAAATTTAAAAATATTTTTGAAATACTATTAAAAATTTACGGTCATGGTCTACAAACCACTCATTATTTCTATCTAAAATTAAGGTAAAAAAAAATTTTAACCTTTTTTTATATTATTAAATTTCTTTAGAGATATTATTGAAACATTTATAAAGTTTATAGATATTTTTATTAATTTAGCCTTAAAAAATATAAAAATTATATAAAATAAATAAATTAGGACCCTAAACGCTAAACTTGCAATTTTTACCTTTACTTCAGCTTTTGCTAATTTTAACAAAAAGAAAAGTATAATTTCAATAAAATAACACATACCATATATAAAAATAATAAAATAATAAAATATGATTTCTTGAGTAACAAGTTAAATATAATAAAATACTATAACACAAGATATTTCTTTTATTATTATTATTATTATTTTACTGAATACAAACTGAGCCCACTGTAAAGTAAATCGCTTTCCAGTTGACTTTCCTAGTAATTCGCATTCAAAGTTACCCACCGTAAGAAAATTTTACGCCCACAGAATTCCTTTTTAACTTTTGCTTTCACATCCTCCAATTTTATTAAATACAAAAATATACCCTTCGTAGTCCCTCAACTTTTTCTCTTACTATTTTAACCTCAACTTAACTAGCGACCAGATTAAAAGTATATTTAAACCATAAAACCCAAAATTGTAATTTGTAGAAAAATAAACAAATAATCGCTAAAAAGACGGATTATTGGGGAGGACGGCGGCGAGAAATTGACGAGTTGTAAAAATGATCGGAGCCGAGGAATACGTGTCGTGATTATGGCGTCAAAATGCCGCACAAAATCAACTGCCCTTGCCCAACGCCGGTCAACCCTGCCCTTTGAAAAGTTTAATTTAAAAAATATATATAATTTTTTTTTGTTTAAATTTAGTACATAATCTATTAAAATTGGTATTGGGCTTTGGGCTTTGGGCTTTTTCCAACTTTCTTCGGGTCGAAAGCCCAAAGCCCAAAGCCCAATGACATTTGGAAAATATTTTATTTTGTACATATATAAATTATATATTTTTGAGGTCAAAACTGGCAATGTACAAGAAGCTGCCCTGCCCTGCCCCGTCAGCAGAAAGGTAAGGCTTCGGCTGCCCGAACCTGTTTATTTTTTATTTTATTTATTTAATAAATTGACCACCGTTCAAATACACGTGGCCATCTTTTTCTTCAACATTTCCTATTTTTCTTTAATCAATATATATTAAAATAAATACAGCTAATTTCTTTCTTTACCAATAATGTCAAAATTTTGAATTTTTTAGTCCCTTTTTTCGCCTTCAATTTCAAAATATTAAGTAATTCTTAAAGTCATTTTCTCATTTAATAAAATTAAATCCTGATTTTAACGCTTAATCATTCAAATGTCATTTTCTTTTTCTTTTTAATAATAACATATTTAATTTACTCCTTTAAATAAATTTTTAAATTTTAAATTTTGTGTTTAATAAGTATTTTAACGTTAAAAAAACATCTAATTTATCTTAAAAAATTTATAAAGTTATTGAATAAAAAAAATGCATTTAATTTAATTTTCGGTTAGGTTTTGAGTCCATTTAAATTGGACCATATGATGTGGCATCAATCACTCAACTACTCTCTTTAAAACCTAATTAAGACCGTCCAATCACCAAGATCTAAAATAAAAGGCTGTAAGTTTTCGAGACCCCCTTTATATTCTTTTAATTAAATTTAGCCCCCACATTCATTGAGGTCGTGGTCGGATAAAATTACAAAAAAGGCCCTTGCTTTTTCTTTAATTCAAAGGACACCCAGTTTTCAGTCGTTCACTCTCCAATAAAGTTAATATTTAATAATTTAAAACTTTTTTTCTTTTCACTTTGTGCTTTGGGAATCCAGTTCAAAGCAAGAATGCTCTAGATTTTGCCTTCTTTTTACAAACCCACCTCGCTCGTACGCGTATGTGAATGACATGTGTTATCATATTGAGTATGGTGTGATATCTTAATAAAATTCGCTATTAACGAGTTAGATATTTTCACGGGCTTTATCTGTATGGTGACGATTATTTATTTAATATAATGATCATAAAACGCGTATATATAGTTCGAGTCTGATAAAACGCTTATATTAGTGTTTTAAATAAGTCTAAGCTTCCTTTTTTTAATAATGATTTATGAATAATTAACCTTGGACCAAGCCGATATTTTAGATTATTTTATTTTTTTGATAAAGATTTATGTGGGGAGCATTTAATAAATTAATTACTAAAAATATGTTTTTAGATTTTATAACGTGCTAAATTATTAAGCTTTGAAAACAATCTTCCAAAGACCTTCTTTTTTGTCGTATTCCAACGTTAATTACTAATATATTTGAAATGTTTTTCTTCTTTCTTCTTTTTATTATTATTTTTTTTCAATTTTCTATTTAAATTTATATTTTAAATAAATCATTGGAAAAAAAAAGAAAAAAATGGTGAATATTATGGAATATAAATAAATAAATAAAGTGTGGAGAGCCTAAAAAGAAAATAATAGTTAGTTGAAAATTAGGTAGAGTCTTTATTCAACAGGGAACATTCATTCCATTATATATATATATATATATATTCTCCAGTATATTAATTAATTAATAAAAAAATATATCTTTTTTTAATTTGTTTTTTTCCGAAGGTGTTTAATGGAATTTCACCTCTCTCTCTCTATTGTCCTACCACATTCACGTTTTAATTATTATATTTCCAATATATTTATTTATTTATTAAATCAACAATTTTCAAAGACATACTTCCAAGTAATATCCCAATGCTCAAACCAAAAAAACAAAATAAAAAATAAAAAAACGTGTTTAAATCAATTCATTTCTAGATCTTTTCTAAAAGTGAGATCTTTTCATGACTATGGTTTGTTTAATTTTTAAAATATTTTTTATGCTCTCGTTTTGTCTTATTATCCTAACGATCGATGAGTTAAAATTGTCTTTGTATTCCGACCACCTTCAAGTTTAGAATAGATATCCAGGCATGCATGATTGGGACACTGTGACTTGAGGTTTCCCTTCTTTTTTTTTTCTTTTTTAGTAGGGATATTTATGCGATTCGAGAACTCAACAAACTCAGACCATCTAACCCAAATCATAAAAGTTGAGTTGAGTTAGATTTTTTTCTTCAATTTGAGTTCGGTTGAATTTTTGAGTCGGTTCACAGATTGACATAAAATTATGATTATTATGAAAAATTAAGAACATTTGACCGTTGTAATTGAAGTTAGTGATGTGTGGCTGGTAAATATTTACTATTTGAGATTTGTATTATTTTAGTTATTAAAATGCACTCGAGGTAAATATGTTTTTTTAAAGATAGTTTTATATATAAAAACAATCGGTAAATTCAACAAGTTTGAATTAGATTATGAACTTTATTCGAGCTGTTTGAGTTGTCAACCCAACTAATACGAAACTTTGGATTGGTCGAGAAGATTTTACCAATCCCACCTGTATTTATTAGATAATAATAATTAAAATTAGATATATCCCTATGATTTGATTGTTCTTAAAATTAGATATATTCCTATTATTTGATTGTTCTTAAAAGTAGGCAATATTAATTAAAAAATAAATAAAGTAGATGAGAATAATTTATTTTCTTTTTTAATGGAAGTACGCTAAAAGTTGATGTTGACTTATAGCTCCTCAATTTGTAATTACTAAAATTTTGCCTCAAATTGTTAATTAATATAAAAAAATATTGACTAAAATAATAATAATAATAATAATAATAATAATAATAATAATAGTGTTGCTACATCTTTTATTAATTATTTTAACAAATATTAAATTAAACTTTACGGGTATATGTAAATATATTTTTTTAAATAAAATGTTTCCATAAGAAACCAACTGTAGGGCATTTTATTTTTTATTTTTTGTAATTTATATGTATTATTGACACTTTTGAACAAAATTAATTAATATCTTGAAATAAAAACATTTAAAGTTGGTAAACAAAATTAACACGCCATCGCCATAATAAATGGAGACACTATATATCATTTTCATAATACCTCCAAAATCCATGTGCTCTCTATTAATTTCAATTATCTATTTTATTTTTTTATATTATATTTATTCAAGGTTTAAAAACGCGTCGAATATTGTCTATTTTGAACATAAACTCTCGTGATTTTGCTTTGTGCTTCTCTAAGAGGTATCATGAAGATAGTATTCCTGGATTATAACCCATGATTATTTCCTAAATTAGCCGATGTGGGACTTTCATACAACACAACCAATGTGGGATCTCACATGGATACATAACGTGACCATGGCGTAGGAGTATGTTGGGGTCATCAGATACTGAATCTTGATCCGAATCCTTAGCATAGAATCTCAAGAAGAATATGTTTTTCATCGACCAAGAAAAAGTAACCTTTTACAATAGAACTTTATAAAGATAAAGGGAACACTTCCCAAGACGTGTAACACATTTATTTTATACACTATGATCCATATCAACTTTAATTTATGCAAACAAAATCATCTCACAAAAAAATATACATACAATATAGTTCTGTTCTTTTTTAAAAAAATTAAATTACAAATTTAGTCTATTTATAAATTAATTTAAACAAATAATGATCAGTTAAAACAATACCAACAAAAAAAAAACAACATCCATGGCATTGGAAAAGAACAAATTACAGCAATATAAATACAAATTACACACACAAAATTAAAAATCCAATTAAATATAATTAAAAAAAAAAAAAAAGATTATATAAACCTCCCTCCCCTGCTTTCTTCCTTTTTCATTTATTGCTGCTTCTGCTACCTTTTCCACTGCAGCAGAAGCGGAAAAAAAGCCCTAAAAATCCCTTTATTTATTGGTTTTGTTCTTCATCCCTTGAAACGACAGATCGGAAATGGAGGGTGTTTCGTCGGCGGCGCTTCTGCAGGAGACATTACAAGGAGGAACAGACGACATAGCGTTTCAAGCTTCGTTGATTTGGGATGCAATCAGAGCTCCGGTGGTTGTTCCTCTGCTCCGCCTCTCTGTTTTTCTCTGTTTGGTAATGTCGATAATGCTGTTCGTGGAGAGAGTTTATATGGGTGTTGTCATTGCTTTTGTTAAGCTTCTTCGAAGAAAACCAGAAAAGAGGTATAAATGGGAACCCATGAAAGACGATATCGAGCTTGGAAACTCTGTTTATCCCATGATTTTAGTTCAAATTCCAATGTTCAACGAAAAAGAGGTAAATCTAACCAAACCCGCCATACCATATTGTGTGTTTTGTGCCTAATCTCCTCTTAATCGAGACTCGACTCTTTTCTCTAGAGTTTTCGAACAAAATACACCATTTGTTCGACAATTGAGAATTCTATTGACTTGGGCATGACTCTGATATCATGTTACAAATTACCGTTCTTCCTAAATTAGGCAATGTGGGACTCACTCCCAACCATTATCCACCCCCATTACCAGATTTGTTATTGTTTTTGTAGGTTTATCAGCTATCAATTGGGTCAGCTTGTGGGCTATCGTGGCCGGCGGATCGGATCATAGTTCAAGTTCTCGATGATTCGACGGACCCAACAATCAAAGATTTAGTAGAAACGGAGTGCCACAAATGGGCTAGTAAAGGCATAGACATTAAGTATGAGATTAGAGATAACAGAAATGGCTACAAAGCTGGGGCTCTCAAGGAAGGTCTGAAAAGAAGCTATGTTAGGCAATGTGACTACGTTGTAATTTTCGATGCCGATTTTCAACCCGAACCGGATTTTCTCTGGCGAACCGTTCCTTTCCTTATTCATAACCCGGAAATTGGCCTGGTTCAAGCTCGCTGGAAATTTGGTGAGTCTTGATTATTCATTAATCATTTGAATTAAGCATGTTTTATTTTATTTAATTCTGTGTTTTTAAAACATTAATTAAGGTTAGTTAGAAATTTACCATTTAGGAAAATTAATTATTTCAATTAAGCAAGGTTAAAACTGTCGGCGGGTTTGATTATATATAGTACGACCAAGTCAAATCGTTTAATCTTAGTTTAGTCCACGCAGGCAGCCGTCGGATTTGACACGTGTGATCAACTAACCTTTTTGTGTGGGGACCACTTTGCAGGTGACCAACCCTGTTAAATCCAAATAAATAAATGATTTAAAATCATAAAAGTTAGAATTTAATTTTTTTAAAGAAAAAACAAAATTTTAATTGTTCTAATTTGTATTATATCACTTGAATTTTCCTCGCTGTTGGGATTTGCTTGTTCAAATCTGTAGCTTTTTGTTTTATTATTATTTAGTTTTTTTTTTTATTTATTTTATAAATTTATTTTATAATATATTTTTAAAATTAATGGAAAATTGTGGTGGGAAAGTTCCTTTATTGCCAAAAGGTCCACTTTTCCATCTTTTTTTATTTTCTAGAATGCCCTTTACATTCCTCATATTCCCAAACTACACCTCTTAATTTCAATTTATTAATTTTGGCTTCTTTACACATTTAAAATAATATATTTGGTCAAACTTAGTAAATGAGTTATTAAATTCCTTGATTAAATATGTGACATTACAGATTTAATGAAATTATTTCATATAATATAGTATATATATATAATTAATAAATTTGAGAGGACCTTGGTGAAAGAAATGAGGGGTCGAGGACAAAAGGGGAATGTCCGACAGGAAATCTAAGCCAAACGTCGAGAAGATAAGAGGATGTGTGAAGGAGAAGGAGAAAATAATAATTAAAACATTTTCATTTCCAATTTTGCCCTCCCACGTCAATATAAATTTAATTTAAGAGAGTAAAAATAAATGGGATTTTATTTTGGAGGGAGGGGGGCAATAGCATGTGGTAAGGACTACGGAGTTGAGTGGTGGACCTGGGTTTGGGTCCCGCAAAGTGGATGCCAGCGAGGGGCTTTTGTGGAATTTGGAAATTTATTTATTTATTTATTTATTTTTGCAGTTAATGCTGATGAGTGCTTGATGACAAGGATCCAAGAAATGTCATTGGATTATCATTTCACTGTGGAGCAAGAAGTGGGGTCCTCCACTTACGCTTTCTTTGGCTTCAATGGTTAATTTTCTCACTTATTTCACTCCTCCGATTTTGGTTTTTATTTTTACGGTCCTGTCTGACTCTGATATCATTTATAATAGGAACCGCGGGTGTTTGGAGAATTGAGGCGCTGAACGAGGCGGGAGGGTGGAAGGACCGCACCACCGTGGAGGACATGGACTTGGCGGTCCGAGCCAGTCTAAAGGGCTGGAAATTCTTGTACGTTGCAGATGTTAGAGTGAAAAACGAATTGCCAAGCACACTGAAAGCCTACCGCTACCAGCAGCACCGGTGGTCCTGTGGGCCGGCTAATCTCTTCAGAAAGATGGTCATGGAGATTATCAGAAATAAGGTAACAAAAAGTTCCTTTAAATTAACAATGGAAGAAGAAGTAGAAAGTGAATGATTTTAACCTTTTGCAGAAAGTTACCGCGTGGAAGAAGGTTCATGTGATTTACAGCTTCTTCTTTGTAAGAAAATTGGTAGCCCATATCAACACCTTCGTTTTTTACTGCGTTGTGTTGCCCGCCACCGTGTTGGTGCCGGAAGTTGTGGTACCCAAGTGGGGTTCTGTTTATATTCCCTCCATCGTCACGCTTCTCAATTCTGTGGGCACTCCAAGGTATGTGAGAATATTTGCTGAAAATTCGAGGAAATAAATGGATATAATATATTTATTTATAATAAAATGTGTAACTTCACTGTTATCGAATATTGACTGCTTTAGCCTATTGTTATCAAATATTAATTGCTTTAGCCCATAACATAGAGTTGTCCTTCTAGGGAGAGGTGTCCACACTCTTATTGGAAATGTTTTGTTCCCCTCTTCAACCGATGTGAGATCTCACAATCTATCTACTCGAGGGGCTAGCATCCTCTCTGGCACACCTCCCGATGTCTAGCTTTGATACCATTTGTAATAGCTCAAACTCAAAGCTAGCAGATATTGTTATCTTTTAAGTTTCCCTTATGCGCTTTCTCTTAAGGTTTTAAAACACTTCTAGTAGGGGAGGTTTCTACACACTTATAAGAAATGTTTCGCTCCCCTCTCCAATTGATGTGAGATTTCACAATCTACCTCTTGGGGAGCTAGCATCCTCTTGGGATCTCACAATCCATCTCAAATCCATCCCTTGAGAGCCAAAGTTCTCGCTAGCACACAACCTAGTGTCTAGGTCTGATATCATTTGTAACAGCTCAAGGCTACCTCTAACAAACATTGTCCTCTTTGGGGTTCCCTTACGGGTTTTCCCTCAATATTTTGAAACGCGTTTGGTAGGGAGAGGTCTCCACGTACTTGTAAGGAATGGTTCGTTCCCCTCTTTAATTGATATGGGATCTCACAATCCACCTCCTTGGGGGCCAGCGTCCTCACTGACGCACAACCCAGTGTCTAGATATTATAGTCCTCTTTAGTTTCCACTTCTCGGCTTTCCCTCAAGGTTTTAAAACACGTCTAGTAGGGAGAGGTTTCCACACTTCTAAAGAATGCTTGGTTCCCCTCTCCAACAAATGTGGAATCTTAAGATATTTGATTTTAACTACATATCCTTAACAGTCTACTCTTTTTAACTCTTTGCAACAAGTTCATCGACTTCGATCAAACGTTTTCGATTCGATTTGCAGGTCGTTTCATTTAGTATCATTTTGGATTCTGTTCGAGAATGTAATGGCAATGCACAGAACAAAAGGGACAATCATCGGGTTGCTGGAGACAGGCAGAGTGAACGAATGGATAGTGACAGAGAAACTGGGCGACGCCGCCAAAGCCAAAGCATCTTCAGCAAGGCAGCACAAGAGGCCTCGCCTCAAAATTGCGGACAGGCTTCATTTATTGGAGCTTGGAGTGGGCGCTTATCTATTCTTCTGTGGCACTTACGACGTTTTCTTTGGTAAAAATCAGTTCTTCATTTTCCTCTTCCTTCAAGCCATAGCCTTCTGCATTGTCGGATTCGGGTACGTCGGAACCGTCGTTTCTTCTTCTTGATCAGAATCCGCCGCCACAGCCGCCGCCGTGGTGCAGCCAACTTCATCTCTATATTCATCAAAAGCTTCATTGGGTTTATATATATGGATGGTGTTCCGTTGTTATTAGTTTGTAGAGAGGGAGAGGGGAAAAGGGCAGCAAAAAGATGGGCCTTTTTCTTTTTGACATGGGAAAGCTTGAAATTAGAGGAAGTTTGTGAATATATTTGATGAAGGGAATACTCAACCATTTACCACCATTTTGGCTCTCTGTTTTACTACAACTACTCTTAAAACATCTGACATCTGACATTTCGAGCTCGATATTTTAACGGTCGAGGGTGTATGTAAGGACCGGACTGATTCGATGACTCTAAAATGACGGGTAAAATTTTCACAAAATAAAACAAACCAATTTAAAAATCGTAACATACAAAAATAAAGTTTATACAAAGTATTTTAAAACACAGCACAGTTGACACAAGTTAAGGGACGACACAAAAAGGTTGAGGACGATGGGTGAGGTTTATCTATGGCACCTGTTCCAGAGTCTGCTCTCGACCTCGACCAGCTACTTATTTCCTGAAAAAAAAATGGAGAATGAGGAATGAGTACAAGACTCAGTAAACAGCCTACTTGTAGGCTCTTAATCATGTCTTTGATATGCTAGGGTACTGCACTTTTTTGTTTTCTTGTTCTTGTTTTTGTTGTAAGTTCTTGTTATGTTTCTTAATTCGTTCTCCAAGACACTCCCCTTAAGATTTACGGTACTAGACATAAACTTGTCAACCTGTGTCCGAGACTTAATACGTTCCAAGCGACATAGTCTTAATACCTTCACTCAAGGCTTCTTGTGTTCCAAGCAGCGTAGTCTAAGTCATACACATGATGTATTGTGGGAGGTCTTAGGGGGCTCTTAATTCATGGCTAGGATAACTTACTCTCTTCTTGCTCCATCGCGGCCATAGGTTACTCCCCATGATAGACCATAAAAGTCACGTGAATGATACATGCATGAACATGGCATAGACCATAAAGGTCGCATAATCTAACATAGACCATATAGGTCGCGTGATGGGTGCATACATGAACATGGCATCCTGCAAAAGAAACACGGTGCAGGGTGTCACGGTCATGCTCGTCCAGGGCGTGTTGCCCATGGCCGCATACCCATGACAAGCCAAACCCTTGTCATGTCTTTTCATTCGAGTGTTTTTCCTTTTGTAGTTCTAGGGCGTATGACGCCTCAAAAATATCATGTCTAGGCCTGTCAGACATAAAATGGCTCAGAATGTACTATAGGGGGATATGACTAGGTGTTAACTTCTCCCTATCCAAGGTAATATATGCTAAGTCGTTGTTATCTTTCTCTTGCTTACTTATATAACGTCTCTTTCCAAAATCTCTCTTTCTAAAATCTCTCTCTCTCCTCGTTTTCTAAAACCTTCTTTTAAAACCGAGGCTAGAGGCTCAATCATACGTCGCTTGGCCGTAGGCGACGCAAGAACAAATTGGCTTAGCTCACTGGTCGTTGGAAAGTGAGTGCCGCACAATCGCTAGTCCGCTGCCTTCGAAAGTGCGATTGTGTCAAGTGGTATCAGAGCTTTGTTAGCTCCGTAACATCGTAAAGACCGAAATCATGTCGACGACAAAGTCGACACCCAAAGCACAAGCCGACCGGCTTACGCTAATAGAGGAGGAAATGCTGTTTCTCAAAGAAGTCCCTGACACCCTTCGCTTCCTGGAAGCACGGGTGGCCGAATTGAGTGGGAAAGTCGTAGAAATCAACGTAATGGGCAACCGCTTGGATGGGTTGCCAATCGCAGAACTGATGTTTCGAGTGACCTCGCTCGAAAAAAGAGTTGCTCCTACGAGCAGCCCAAAACCGTCTGGTAGTCCGGATAGCTCTGTCGCGCACAAAGAGGGACGTGGCAAAGAGTTCGACGTGCTACAAAATACAATGATGAGTTTGTTCAATGGATTAGTTGATGAATTCAGAACAGCAATCGACAACATCCAAGAAAGGATGGCCTCTATGAGCACTCGAATTGAAGTGACCATGAAAGCCGTGGAGAGCGTCACAACTGGGCAAACTAATGTAGGATCCAACAAACTAAGGTTCTCAAACCCCAGAGCCTTCAAAGGGAATTGGGACACCAAAGAGTTGGAAAACTTCATCTTTGATGTCGAACAGTACTTCAAAGCCACAACGGCTTGTACCGACGACAAGAAGGTGACTGTAGCCTCGATGTATCTCATTAGACGACGCCAAACTGTGGTGGCGTACGAAGGTGCAAGACATCGAGGATGGATTGTGCACCATCGACTCATGGGAGGACCTCAAGAAAGAGTTGAGGGAACAATTCCTCCTCGAAAACGCAAGACATATAGCAATGGAGAAAATAGTAGCCTTGAAACATACTGGAAACATACGGGACTATGTCAGACAGTTCTCAACCCTGATGCTAGATATCAGGGGCACAACAGAGAAGGACAAAGAGTTCTTTTTTATAAATGGGTTACAGCCGTGGGCCAAAACAAAGCTACATAAGAACAAGGTCCAAACCCTAGCTGCCGCAATGGCCTGCGCCGAGAGACTCATAGACTGTGAGAACGAAGCAGGATCCTAAAGAAGAACGACACCGGCCCCAAACACTGGGGGCAAAACATACAAGCCACCAGGTCATCGAAATGGAAACCCCAACAGACCAAATGGAGGTAATGACAGACCAAGCGGATGGACGGATAGACCTCCTCAGAACAATCAAGCGGGGACATCTCGAGGACCTTACCATCAAAGGAACCACCCAACGTCGCCTTTACAATGCATGCTGTGTAAAGGTCCCCACAACGTATCCTACTGTCCTCATCGGGCCTCTCTCACTGCGCTCCAAGTGTCTATTCAAGAGAGCAATGATGCAAGGGTCGAGTCTATGTTAGACAAGAAGGAGGATCAAGACAATCCCTGAATGGGCGCGCTTAAATTCTTGTCAACCCTCCAACGGAAGGTTGAACCGAAGAAGATAATAGAAAAAAGACTCATGTTCGTAGATGCGGCAATAAATTCTCAACCGAGCAAGAGCACTCTGATAGATTCAGGAGCAACCCACAACTTTATCGCCGATCAAGTAGCCCGAAGATTGGGACTCACCATAGGAAAGGACCCTGGGAAAATGAAAGCTGTCAACTCTGAGGCCTTGCCTATTGTGGGAGTTTCCAAAAGAGTCCCCTTCAAAATAGGGGATTGGACAGGGGAGCTAGACCTTGTCGTGGTTCACATGGACAACTTCAACGTGGTACTTGGGATGGAATTCCTCTTGGAACACAAAATTATCCCAATGCCACTGGCGAAATGTTTGGTGATCACCGACCGCAACCCCACAGTAATACCTGCAAGCATCAAGCAACTAGGTAATATTCGAATGATCTCGGCCATACAATTAAAAAGGGGATTCGCACGAGAGGAACCCACATTTATGGCAATACCACTATGGAAGAAGCGACCACCGAGGAAACTGTCCCAAATGAAATCAAGGAGGTACTAAACAGTTATGCTGACATAATGCCAGAGAGCTTACCCCAAACATTACCACCTCGTCGAGGCATTGATCACGAAATCGAACTCCTCCCCGGGGTTAAACCGCTAGCAAAGAACGCATACCGGATGGCTCCGCCCGAGCTAGCCGAATTGAGGAAACAACTGGATGAGTTGTTGACGGCGGGATTCATCCGCCCGGCAAAGGCACCTTACGGGGCCCCCGTACTGTTCCAGAAGAAGAAGGATGAGACGTTGTGTTTGTGCATAGACTATAGAGTCTTAAACAAGGTGACAATACGCAACAAATATCCACTACCGATAATATCCGACTTGTTCGACCAGCTTCACGGTGCCAAATACTTCACGAAGTTGAACTTACGATCCGAGTATTACCAAGTACGTATTGCCGAGGGAGACGAGCCGAAGACGACGTGTGTAACAAGATATGGGGCCTTCGAATTCCTAGTAATGCCCTTTGGCTTGACAAACGCCCCAGCTACTTTTTGCACGTTGATGAACCAAGTTTTCTACGAATACTTGGACCAGTTCGTCATAGTATACCTTGACGACATAGTTGTCTACAGCAAAACCCTGGAGGAACACAAAGTGCACTTGAAGCTGGTGTTTGACAAGCTGCGGCAGAATCAACTATATGTGAAGAAAGAGAAATGTGCATTCGCACAAACATGCATCAACTTCCTTGGACATGTCGTCAAATGTGGACAAATTAGTATGGATAGCGACAAGATAAAAGCTATCCAAGAATGGAAAGTTCCTACTTCCGTATCCGAGGTGCGGTCCTTCTTAGGATTAACCAATTACTATAGGCGGTTCGTCAAAGGGTTTTCACGATGAGCCGCCCCATTGACAGAGCTGTTGAAGAAAGACCACCCTTGGTCGTGGTCAACTGATTGTCAAATGACCTTTGAAAGTCTGAAAACAACCATGACGAGGGGTCCTGTCCTCGGGTTGGTAGATGTCACAAAGTCATTTGAAATAGAAACAGATGCTTCCGACTTTTCTCTAGGTGGGGTCCTTATTCAGGAAGGCCACCCCATCGCTTACGAAAGTTGAAAGCTCAACGATGCCGAACGGAGATACACTGTCTCTGAGAAAGAAATGCTGGCTGTAGTCCATTGCCTTCGAGTCTGGAGACAGTATCTCTTGGGGTCACAGTTTGTAGTGAAGACGGATAACAGCGCCATTTGCCACTTCTTTGATCAACCAAAATTAACGGCAAAACAAGCCCGGTGGCAGGAGTCGTTGACCGAATTCGACTTCAAGTTCGAACACAAAGCAGGAAAGAGTAATCAAGCAGCCGACGCACTAAGTCGGAAGGGCGAACATGCGGCCTTGTGCATGTGAGCCCATATTCATTCAAGTAAGATCGATGGATCGATGCGCGACATCATCAAGGAACATTTACATAAAGACCCATCGGCCAAAGCCGTCGTCGAACTAGCTAAAGCTGGGAAAACACGACAGTTTTTGGTTGAGGGAGACCTCCTGATGACCAAAGGAAACAGATTGTATGTCCCAAGAACGGGGGAACTGAGAAAGAAGCTCATTCAGGAATGTCATGATACCTTATGGGCCGGACACCCTGGGTGGCAAAGAATATACACCCTAATAAAGAAGGGGTTCTTCTGGCCAAACATGCGAGACGACATCATGCAATACACCAAGACGTGCCTCATCTGTCAACAGGACAAAGTCAAGAAAGCCAAAGTCTCAGGACTCTTGGAACCTCTACTTGTGCCAACAAGACCCTGGAAAGTGTATCTCTAGACTTCATAACACACCTCCCAAAAGTCGGGGAATATGACGCCATCTTGGTTATCGTGGACCGATTCTCAAAATATGTGACATTCATCCCCACTCCCAAATTATGCTCGGCGGAACTCACAGCCCAACTTTTTCAAACACGTTGTAAAGTTATGGGGCATTCTGTCAAGCATCATCAGTGATAGGGATGGCAGATTCATTGGGACATTCTAGACTGAGTTATTCGCCTTCTTGGGAACAACCTTAAACATCTCCTCGAGTTATCACCCTCAACCCGATGGATAGACAGAACGGTTCAATTACTTGCTCGAAGAATACTTACGTCACTTCGTCGACGCTCGCCAGAAGAACTGGATACAACTGTTAGATGTCGCCCAATTTTGCTTCAATTGTCAAACAAGCTCGTCTACGGGAAAGAGTCCCTTCGAAATTGTAAGTGGACGACAACCAGCCTTACCCCATATTATTGATCATCCTTATGCAGGAAAAAACCCTCAAGCTCACAACTTTACAAGAGAATGGAAGCAGACGACAGATATAGAGAAGGCTTCCAAGCATATGAAAAAGTGGGCGGACAAGAAGCGTCGCCCCCTTCAATTCCGAGCAGGAGATCAAGTTCTCATCAAGCTAAGACCAGAACAGATCAGATTTCGCAACCGAAAGGACCAGAGACTAGTTCGAAAATATGAAGTCCCGGTTGAAGTCCTTAAAAAGATCGGGGCTACCTCCTACCGAGTTGCACTACCCGCATGGATGAAAATCCACCCAGTAATTCATGTAAGCAACTTGAAGCCCTACCACCTTGACCTAGACGACGACCAACGGAATGCAATCACGAGACCGAGCATCGATCTGAAGCAAAAGAAACAAAAGAAGTAGAAGAGATCCTAGCAACAGGGTTAGGAAGATAGGAAGACCTGTACGGACGATTCGTGAATTCCTTGTCAAGTGGAAGAATCTCCCTACAGAGGAAACCAGCTGGGAACGCGCCGAAGATCTGAACTCCGTCGCCACCCACATTGCAAGGTTTGAAAGTAGTCGGTTGACAGGGACGTCAACCAATTAGATGGGGGAGGATGTCATGGTCATGCTCGTCCAGGGCGTGTTGCCCATGGCCGCATGCCCATGACAAGCCAAACCCTTATCATGTCTTTTCATTCTAGTGTTTTTCCTTTTGTAGTTCTAGGGCGTATGACGCCTAAAAAATATCATGTCCAGGCCTGCCAGACATAAAATGGCTCAGAATGTACTATAGGGGATATGACTAGTTGTCAACTTTTCCCTACCCAAGGTTATATATGCTAAGCCGTTGTTATCTTTCTCTTGCTTGCTTATATAACGTCTCTTTCCAAAATCTCTCTTTCTAAAATCTCTCTCTCTCCTCGTTTTCTAAAATCTTCTTTTAAAACCGAGGCTAGAGACTCGATTATACGTCGCTTGGCCGTAGGCGACGCAAGAACAAATTGGCTTAGCTCACTGGTCGTTGGAAAGTGAGTGTCGCACAAATCGCTAGTCCGCTGCCTTCGAAAGTGCGATTGTGTCACAGGGCATCCCACCTACAAGAGGAAAAATGCCTCCTTAGAAAGCACCGCATGGTGGGAGTTATGGACCACAATTGGACATGCTTAGAGTTTTGCCTAACACTTGAATTTTTATGTCTAGGGACTTTGGTCCCTTATCTTTGAGTGGTACCTAGAATTCTTCTTAGCTTTGTAGTTGTAAAGCTTGTTGCGTAATGTTCTTGGCTCTTAATCTTGTAAGTTTCTAATGTTCTTATTTTCTTGAAGCATAACTTGTAACATGCATTCGTAATCATATGAACCCATCTTAGTATGAGTTGTTCTGGAAGGTCATAGATTCCTAGGGAGTTCTTTAGAGGGTTCTAGAAGAGTTTTGAATCTTGACATGTTTTCTTTGGGCGTTTCCTTAAGTTCTATTTTGGCTTATGTTCCAAACTTACTCCAATCAACTTGAAATCTTGAGCTTATCCTCGTGTCATATAAAATAGACTTATAGGACGTGGTTGGTGATTTGGAGCATACATAGACCTTGAGCTAGGATATGATTTCTTGTTTTGTTTTCAGGAACTAACCCTTAGAGGTTGTCATGTCATACATCATGTTTTGGTCCTGAAAACTCTTCCAAAGTAACCATTAGTTTTCTCCCCATGAGTGCATAGTTGGCATTATCATAATCGTGGCATCCTGTTGGCATATCGTCTTACAGGACATCTCATTTAGGTTAGGAAAATAATAAGTCCATCATGACAACCTGCTCATGGTACATATAGCAGAGCATCTCACCTAAAGAGGAATATGGATCTTGTGGTACACTTCGTGATGGGAGATAGTGGTTACTTTGGGCAGGGATCCTAGTAACTTGTTAAGCATGTCATTTGCTTTAACCTATGTGTTTCCTTGTATTCTCGGGGATCCTAGGTTTATACATAACGTCTTGGGTCAAGCTTGGAACTTACAAGTTCTTCTTAGGAATAGCCCCAACGTGGTCTCGTACATGTAGAATCTTATTAGAAACCAAGTGTACTTGTGGGGAATCTCTTATTTCATGGATACCTCTTTAATCATCCTAGGAGGTAAAGTCATGTGGATTGTGATGTATGTTTTACCCCATATCTTGGTTTCGCTATCTAACGTTACCCAATGACTCCTAAACTTCATTACATTATACAACCTCCTGAGATAAGGATTCATATATCATTTCATAATGTTGGGAGATCATTTAGGGCTTAACCCGTAGGTAGTCTTCCTTAGGGGCGTTATGGTCATTTTACCCATAATTCTTGGTTTTGCTACTTAACGAGTTCTAATGGGTTTCAAACTCCACCACCTCATCAATCATCATAAAATAAGATCTACTGTAGAGTTTCATAGTATTTGGAGGTCATCTAGGTTATGAACCGTAGGTAAATATCCGTAAGGGATTATGGTTATTTTGCCCCGTTTCTTGGTTTACCTACTTATCCTTATCTATTGACCACTTAATTTCACATATAATCTAAACATACTATGATATGCTCATCATTAAAATTTTATAGGCATTAGGGCTCATTTAGTAGGTTATTTTAACGTTCCTTAAATCCCAAGCAATTTGGTCAGGGCTCATTCAAGGCCTTAACTCACGGTTCTTTGAATTTTTCTTTCATATATCCTTGTTTCATACTTGGTTTAGGGTTCATATGGAAATCCAAGCGATTCCTACAAGTATTTCTTAACAAAAAGTCCAAGGTGGCTACTTACCTCGTCGTCGATGTTTGGGACCTTTGTTCTTGAGTTTCCGGTATCCAAATTATTTCTAATTTCCTTCCATAGACTCCTTATTGTGTCTAGTTTCTAGAACCATAAAGTTTGTTATGTGAACCGGTCTAGAAGGGGGTTAAAATTGAGAAACACCGAGGGAATGTCAGATTTTGAGCTGACTTGGCCGGTTCAACTAAACCGGCCACGTCATCGTCTTATTCCTCTGGACAGGAAGAAGACACGCGCGTCCTTTGCGCCATCGTCTGAAAATCGACTTCCACAACTCCGATATCGCTGTTTCTCCCCTAGATTTCTTCATGAAACGTAAAGATAGTATTACAAGGAAGAGCTTGGGATTGGTTTCATACCTTTTCGTGTATCGTATGTTAGGCTATGGAAGCTTCGATATCGTATGTTGCTGCTTATTTATAGCTGAGTTAACGGTTATACATAGTAAAGCTATATTTAGCAAATGACATATAAAGTAAATTGTGATAAATAGTAAATAGCTATGTATAGTAAAAAACTATATCGGGTAAAGCTATATATGGTAAATAGTTATATATAATGCTAAATATAGTAAGCTAAACCATATATATATCCCCTCGGACATAGCTTTGAAAATGTACTTTTTGTATTCTCTGTATTCTCTCTTACTGTACATATTTGAAGTCATCAATATAAATCCTTTAGCAGAGTTCTCCTTACATTTTCTCTATCATGTTCTTTGTGCTCATTTAGATCGAGTGTGTGCATTGTTGTGCAATCCTAACAACTGGTATCAGAGCCAGCGGAAGTCACCACGATCTGTGAAGATGGAAAGTTCATAGATTGGAATTAAGAAGTTCGATGGATCCGATTTCGATTTCTTGAAAATGCAGATTGAAGATTATCTGTATTAGAAAGGTCTTCACGAACCCTTGTTGGGGGTGATTCCGGATACCATGACCACGCAGCAGTGGAAGCTCAAGGATCAACAAGCCTTAGGGTTGATCTGGTTGACGCTATCCAGAAATGTGGCGTTTAATATCATCAAGGAGAAGACAACGTCATATCTGTTGAAGGCGCTGTCGAAAATGTACGAAAAACTGTCGGCTATGAACAAGGTGTATTTGATGCGGATATTGTTCAATTTACAGATGTCTGAAGGTGGATCTGTTGTTGATCATATAAATGAATTCAATATGATCGTAAGTCAACTGAGTTCGGTGAAAATTAATTTTGAGGATGAAATTAAAGCATTGATTTTGATGTCATCTTTTCCCGAGTCGTGGGATACTGTTGTTGCCGCAATGAGCTGTTCGCAAGGATCTGATAAACTGAAGTTTGATGAAATTCGAGATGTAGTTCTCAGCGAAAGTATTCACAAACGAGAAATTGGAAATTCATCGGGTATTGCTCTCAGTGTTGACCAATGGGGAAGAAGTAAACCGAAGGGCGATCGAAATCAAAGAACTGAAAAAAATCTCCAAATAGACCAAACATAACGTGTTGAAATTGTGGAGAAAAAGGTCACTTTTGAACAGGTTGTACAAGACCAAAGAGGAAGCAGAATCACAAATCTGGAGATGATGATGATTCTATAAATTCAGCAGAAGACATTGGGGATGCTCTAATCCTCAGCGTGGACAGTTCGATTGAATCCTGGATTTTGGATTCAGGTGCATCTTTTCATTTGTCTCCAAATAAAGAGTTGTTCCGGAATTTCAAGTCTGGAAATTTCGAGAAGGTGTATCTTGCCGACAACAAAGATTTGGAGATTAAAGAAAAAGAAGATGTCTGCATAAAAACTCCGGCAGGAAATCAGTAGACATTAAAAGATGTCAGATATATTCCTAGTCTAAAAAAGAACCTGATCTCTATTGGTCAGTTGGACAGCACAGGTTATGCAACAAAGTTAAGGAAGAGTTCGTAGAAGATTATGAAGGGTGCTACGGTGGTAGCACGTGGCTCAAAATCTGGAACCTTATACACCACTACAGGATGTATGAACATAGCTGCTGTTGGTGAGAGTGCTTCAAATTCAAGTCTATGGCACAATAGACTTGGACATATAAGCGTGAAAGGAATGAAGACACTGGCCGCGAAAGAAGTTTTAGAAGGTTTGAAATCTGTTGATGTGGGTCGTTGTGAGAACTACACTATGAGCAAGCAGAAACGAGTTAGCTTCACAAAGACCGCTAGAGAATTGAAGAAAGTGTGGTTGGAAATGGAACCATATGTGGAGCAAAGTTCGACAAAGCAAGTGGGAATTGAGCTTGAGTTGCAGGAAAACTCACCTAGTGATGTTGTAGCAGATACTCATGAAACTCCTGAGACTACTGCTGAGGAACCAGATGTGGAGCATGGTTCCAAGACAACGAAGCAAGTGGGAGTTGAGCTTAAGTTGCAGGAAACTCACTTAGTGATGTTGTAGCGGATACTCATGAAACTCTTGAGACTACTACTGAGGAACCAGATGTGGAGCATATCCTAAGACAACGAAGCAAGTGGGAGTTGAGTTTGAGTTGCAGGAAAATTCACTTAGTGATGTTGTAGCAGATACTCATGAAACTTCTAAGACTACTGCTGAGGAACCAAATGTGGAGCAAGGTTCCAAGACCACGAAGCAAGTGGGAGTTGAGCTTGAGTTGCAAGAAAACTCACCTAGTGATGTTGTAGCAAATACTCATGAAACTCCTAAGACTACTGCAGAGGAATCAACAGTGGAGCAAGTGACACCTAAACTGGTGTTGAGAAGATCATCCAGTATTATCAGAGTACCAGATATGTATGTACCTTCATTACACTATCTGTTGTTGTTGAAAGGGAACCACAACCCTTTGAGGAGGCTCTATAGTTGGAGGATACAACCAAGTGGGAGCAAGCCATGGATGATGGAACGTCTAGGCTTCAAAAATGTGTTGTACTGAGGCTGAGTACGTGGCAATAACTGAAGTTGGAAAGAAGACGATATGGATGACTAACTATCTGGAAGAATTGGGCAAGAAGCAGCACTAAAAGATTCTTTATAGATATGGTCAGAGTGTCATACAGTTGGTGAGGAACCGGTCTATCATTTAAAGATAAAACATGGAAGACAATTCCATTTCACTGGTAGGTTAGTGGAAGATGATGATGTGTTTTGAGAAGATAGAGGGTGCAAAGAATTCAGCAAACATGTTGACAAAATGTGTTGATGTTGGAATATTGAGGTTGCAAACCTCAATTGGTATGGTGCAGTGAAGATATTCATGATCATTTGAGAATGAAATTCTTGGTTTACTGGATCAGTCTCAAAGTGGGAGAATTGTTAGGTTATGGAATCTGCTTATTTATAGCTGAGTCAACGGTTATACATAGTAAAGCTATATTTAGTAAATGACATATAAAGTAAATTGTCATAAATAGTAAATAGCTACGTATGATAAAAAACTATATCGGGTAAAGCTACGTATGATAAATAGTTATATATAGTAGATGGTTATATCTGGTAAAGCTAAATATAGTAAGCTACACCATATATATATCACGCAGAGTTTTGAAAATGTACTTTTCTATTCTCTATATTCTCTCTTACGGTACATACTTGAAGTCATCAATATAAATCTTTTAGCCAAAGTTCTCCTTGCATTTTTTCTATCACGTTCTTTTTGTTCATCTAGATCGAGTGTGTGCGTTGTTGTGTGATCCTAACATCGTAGCCAAAGATATTCGCCTCCAAAGTTCGTCCAAAATCATTTTCCTCAGAAGCTAAAACAGAGGATTCTTGTTGGGCAGCCGATTATAGGGGTTTTCAAGGCCCGATTTCTCCATGTAACCTCTTTCATATCCTTACCCCAAGCTATAGGAATTGGTTTGGAGGAATGTCTTTGAGTGTGGGACCTTAATTTTCAGAAATCGTTCTCAGTATGCAACTCACCCGAAACACCGAATTTTCAATCTCTTAAGTAGCTTGTTCTACAACGTTTCGGCTCTTGATTCCTTCATATAACTTGTGGGTAATCTTGTTTAGAAACTATAGGAATAAGTTTGAGGAGGAATGGTAGAGAATTGCTCTCGAATTTGGAAGAAATCCAAGAGTAGGAGACCCACAAACTAAACGCTCATAACTCTTGAATGGGTGCTCGACCTTGCTCGAGTCTTGTTCCATATTGTTGCCCCTACTTCAGACTTTATAGGCGGAGCTTAAACCGACATTTTAAGCTCCAGAATCGTCGTGAATTGGCGGTTGAATTTTCTAAAAAATCCGCCGAAAATATATACTCCGATCAAAGCCTCACCGACTTTGGTTTTACATAATTGCCGTTGAATGTGATGATCTGTCCATCTTCTAGATCATAACTAATTTTTGGGAAGATCCAACGGCTGAGTTTCGAGAGATTTTGCTCAGATTGCCATGGTAGACGCTCTGATTCTGATCATAGTGGCATTTTCGTAATTATTCGTTCTTCCAGGGGTATTTTGGTAATTTGAGAATAATCTATAATATTTCTAAATATTCTTCATCCCTTTTTGGTCATTTTTACCTCCTTGAGCATCTTGAAATTTAAGTAATTAAAAATCGAGGAAGATCCTTGATAATTGGAAAAATGACATTTTTGTCCTTTTCACTTACTTTGCCTTTCCAATCATTTTTCCATAGGTCTTATAGCTCCTTAACATTATTTTGTTAGGGTATAAGAGATCCTCATCCTTGCTTAATCTTTTAATTTCTCCCATTTGATTCTTTGGGTCTTACATGGGTGCCTTACTCTTTGATTCTTTGGGTCTTACATGGGTGCCTTACTCTTGTTGGATCTAATTCCCTTTATTTATGGGGTGTTAGAATGTATTTAAAAATGTCCATGAGCCTAGGACAGTGTATTTTTAAGTTTAATTTACAAATATAAAATACATGGCTTTTATATAGTTTCAAAATTTGAAAACGCTTGACCTTAAATGAGAAATTTCAAGAGTGGTAACTTTCATATTTTCCTACCATAATTATTCCGGTGAAAATGTAACTCTAAAGTAAATAAGAGTCTTGAGTCCATTAAAAAAAGCACCGTAACTCTAGATTAGAATCATAATCATCTAAAAATAAATGAAACATGTTTCTTTTTTAATGTGACATGAATTGTAACCTTTTGTGATAATTTGAACAACATTTTCTTCCCGTTTTTCTTGAAGTTTATATTACATAATTAATGCTGGTTCGTATCATTCTCACTTCTTCAAGAGAATTGTCTGGGAACATTCTAATAAATTTAATAATATTTCATAAATTTAATAATAAATTCTAATAAATAAATAATGTTGCGCATAATTTATAAAAACTCAAACTTTAATATTACATCTCAATATTTTAGATTTAAAATAAATAAAGGTATATATAATAAATTAGTTATGGACAGGAACAAAGAATATAATAAATGATTCTAATAAATTGGTTATGGATGGGAACAAAGAATATAATCCTGATCTCGTTAAATTAATGGAGAGAAATATTTTCTCACACTCTCATTTCCAATTAAAAATGAGGATTTCCTTCAAAATGATCGTGTTTATGTTAGTTTTGAAATGGTCAGCTCAAAAATTTAACTCCGTTTTTAATTTAATAATACGAAAGCTAATTTGAATCTACAGATAAATTAATTAAGGAAGCTTCATACGAATTCATTAGCTTCAAGCAAATAATATTATACTATTTATAATTATTATTATTTGATTCTTCAATAGTTCCATTTTTATAAAAAAAAAAAAAAAAAAAAAAAAAATTAAAGTTAGTATTGAATTTATTAAAAAATTAATTATTTTTCAAAAAGAAAGGTGGCTGTTTTTACCAGGTGATTGGCGGCGAGTTTTATGCACCAAAGTTGGCAGTTTTGTGGACCTCGTGTGCGCCGGTGGCCCGTAGTTTTGGTCGCCCATTGAATCCAACCGCTTCCGATTCTCCATTGGCTGAGCGTTAGGTTTTAGTAACAACGGCCAGTTATTACGCTTTCAACGCCCATTGGTGGGTGTCATCATCATTCACGCTTCTTTTTAAATTATTTAATTTCAATTTATTTTTTTAAACAAATATATATTACATGAATATTCTTTTTTTTTTTACTTAAAATTATTCGTATTTTCTTCAAAATGTTGAATAGAAAGTCAGCTGACATTAAATCAATTTTAAAATATAATATTGTAATTTTCTTGATTAAAAATTTGGAATATTCCAATAAGCTTTTTTTTTTTATTGAATAAAGTCAATTATAATATTATTTAATAAAAATGTAATTTAATATTTGATGCTCAAAAGGCAGGCGTGGATGCTCTTGTCATTTTTTTTAATTGCTCATCTCTATTAATTTAATGTATTTTTTAATTTTTTAAATATTTAATTTAATATAATTTTTAAAATGGATTAAAATATTTCTGTGGCCTAAATCAACGGAGCGGATGCATTATCACCGGTTATGAAACCTAATTCGAATCCAACGGCTGAGATTGTTCTAAGCAACTACTAATACGAGGCGTCTGTACGTTCACAGAAACACAATCAATTACAACTCTCTCCACTGTTCTCTTTCTGCTCTCCATTTCCTTAGATCTAATTTTGAATTTTTTTCGCTAATGGCTACGATCCAATCCGTTAAGGCGAGGCAGATCTTCGACAGCCGTGGAAATCCCACCGTCGAGGTGCTAATCTCTATCCCTTTCTACTTAAAATCGTTGATCTCTATTCTTTACTGTTATGTCTTATTATCCTTCTCGATTTTCAAGATTATCGATTTGAATTGCTGAAATCGACTGGTGGATTTGTTAGATAGAGATCAATTGGGGTGCAATGGTTGTTGGGATTGTTGATTTTTGTGGTTGATTGTGATGAGATTCATAATTTTTCTCTGAAGATGATGTACTAATTCTATTTTTAAGATCGATCTCAGGTTTAGATTGTTGAATTCTTATTTTGTGTTATCGTTTTAGGTTGATCTCGTGTTGTCTGATGGAACCTTGGCTAGAGCAGCTGTTCCGAGCGGTGCATCTACTGGTATGATATTGTATTTCTACTCCCTGTTCGTCTGTGGTCTGTTTACATTGTTCATTTCTGTTTGGGTTCTACTTAGGGCAAGCTCTGCGATCTAACGATCTCTTGATTTAGAGTCGGATTTTATATCTAATCCTTTTGTTTCTCAAATTTCTTAAGGTATTTACGAGGCACTTGAGTTGAGAGATGGAGGATCTGACTACCTTGGGAAGGGTGTGTCAAAGGTAATGATTCAACAGTTTTTGTCATTGCATGGCTTATATTTTCTTAGATTTAGATGCTGATAATTCAAGTGTCTGTGGATTTCACGTCACCCTTTACTTGTATGCTATTGTAGGCTGTTGAGAATGTCAATGCCATTATCGCCCCTGCTTTGATTGGAAAGGTTCGTTGATTAGCCATGCTCTTGATTTGTTGTTGCATTTTTAATATCGTACATATCCGATATTGACGGAAGTTTTTTTTCAAATTTCTCTTTTCAGGACCCAACTGAGCAAGCCCAGATTGACAACTTCATGGTTCAACAACTCGATGGAACTGTTAACGAGTGGGGATGGTGCAAGCAAAAGGTATTGGTTAGCTTTCCTTTGTCACTATATTTTTAAAATTCGGAGTTGATATTTATAAACGACGTAATTTCAACTTCCAGCTTGGAGCCAATGCCATCCTTGCAGTGTCACTTGCTGTTTGCAAAGCTGGTGCTAGCGTGAAGAAAATTCCTCTTTACAAGGTATTTTCTTTTAAAGGGATTAGAATGTCGATGGCTAGAAGCTTGATGATGCGTATGTTTTATTAAATCGCTGATGGGATGTGAATATCAAATGGTTTCAATTTTCAAATACTTGTTTATTTTTTATGCAGCACATCGCCAATCTTGCTGGTAACAAGAACTTGGTTCTTCCCGTTCCTGCATTCAATGTCATCAATGGAGGATCACATGCAGGAAACAAGCTGGCAATGCAGGCATGCATCTGGACTTTTGCTGATCCATTTATTTGTTGACATATCTAGACTGTCTCTAACATATCTTGTCTTCAGGAGTTCATGATTCTACCGATTGGAGCTTCTTCATTCAAAGAAGCCATGAAGATGGGTGTGGAAGTTTACCACAATTTGAAGGTTGGTTATAGTTTTTGTCTTAAATAACAATTCAAATGCATGCATTGCTGTTAGTTTCTAGTTCAATACCCTAAGCTGTATGTGAAAAATTGCAGTCTGTCATCAAGAAGAAGTATGGACAGGATGCAACAAATGTTGGTGATGAAGGTGGTTTCGCCCCTAACATCCAGGTGCTTCATTCGTTTAATTTTATTTTTCCATCTCATTTTGCTATACGGTTATTCATTTCCTATCAGTTACATCTTTGCATGTCATATTTACCAGGAGAACAAGGAAGGTCTTGAATTGCTCAAAACTGCAATTGCCAAAGCTGGTTACACTAGCCAGGTTAGTTTTTAACACGTTCAATGTTCTTGCTGATCTATCATATCCATTAACTGTGGGAGATTTAAAGAGCTTTTCTCTTATTATGTTAGGTTGTTATTGGAATGGATGTTGCCGCATCTGAGTTTTATGGATCAGACAAGACCTATGATTTGAACTTCAAAGCCGAGGTAGGTTAATTAAGTCAATAATGTCTACATTAATCACCATAGCTGTGGACAATTTGCAATGAACAATCTCAATTTATTTACTTGTGATTGTATTGGTTCAGAACAATGATGGCTCACAGAAGATCTCAGGAGATGCTCTTAAGGATCTGTACAAGTCTTTTGCCTCTGAATATCCTATCGTGTCTATTGAGGACCCATTCGACCAAGATGACTGGGAGCACTACGCAAAGATGACCAGCGAAATTGGAGATAAGGTTCAAATTGTGGGAGACGATCTCTTGGTGACTAACCCCAAGGTAAGAATTGACTTTTTTTTGGTTCAGGGAAACATATAACTATTATTGCTTACTGAAATTCTTCAAACCCTTTTTAACACTTCTGTTTTCCCATTGTCATAGAGGGTGGAGAAGGCCATCAAGGAAAAAACTTGCAATGCTCTTCTTCTTAAGGTCAACCAAATTGGATCCGTCACTGAGAGTATTGAGGCCGTGAAGATGTCAAAACGTGCTGGTTGGGGAGTGATGGCCAGCCACCGAAGGTTTGGAAATTCAACATTTTTGGTTCTGTAGAGAAATGTTTTTTTTTTTCTCCTTCCTTTCTAATGGAACTGAGTTTTACTTGGTTGCAGTGGAGAGACCGAGGACACTTTCATTGCTGATCTCTCTGTTGGTTTGGCCACGGTATGTGTTGTTTCATTCTTCAATATGTTAATCTCAGATCTCTGTAGAGGTATCATTTTCATTGATTGATTGAATTTTGGATACTTTTGTGTTCAGGGTCAAATCAAAACCGGAGCTCCATGCCGATCGGAACGTCTTGCTAAATACAACCAGCTGTTGCGTATCGAAGAGGAGCTTGGGTCAGCTGCAGTGTATGCTGGAGCTAACTTCCGCAAGCCTGTTGAGCCGTACTAGATGAAGCTGGAAAGTGTTGCGAGAATGGATGGGTAGTTGTTTTGTGGAACTCAGATAATCCCAATTTTTACCTTAATAAGTTCAGAAGGTTCTGAGAGGTTGAACAATAGTGTGTTCCGAGAAGTTCTTTTTTTCTTTGTCTAGGAAGACATGATGCGTCATGTTGTAGTTGCGCATAGCTATGATTTTAAATGGACGAGTTCCTTTTAAAGCTTGTTCAACGTGTTTTTCTCAATTTCCTCGTTCTCTTCCCTTTTATCTCTTGCGGCTTTACCAAACATCATATTTTAAGTACTTCTCAGAATTATTTTTTGATGACATTTGTTCTAACTCGATCACATTTGTTCTAACTCTATAAACCATTCAGCCAACAATTTCAGCAAACAATTTGGCCATCGAAAATGAACACAATTTTAAATCTATTAGCTAATAACAAATTAGATAGCATATCCCCTCTTGTATATTTTGGTGCATTTTAGCTATAGATATGATTATTGTGAACGATTATACACTATTTTATCAACACAACATGAAAACTTCATAAAATGACTAATACAAGTTTGGAAGGGACATACATGCGACTACGGACAATACAAGTTTGGAAGGGATATGTGACAATGGACAACACGTACAAGCATAATTGAACACGTTCTGAACGAGCATAATTGGGATGTCCGACATGCATAGACAATATGTTTTGGGACATAGTCAATACGCTTTGGGACAATGGGACATACTCAATATACTTTGGGACAATGGGACATTATGATTGGGACATACTCAATATACTTTGGGACAATGGGACATAATCAATACGCTTTAAGACAAGTATGACAGTAAGATTAGGCAGCAAGCCCAAATAAGTCTTAAAACTAAAATTGATTAGACTAAAACAGCAGCCTTTGTAAGGCAAACATGGGCAAGTCTGTTGCTGACTGATGGGTATATGGGGTCATTTGGATGCTAATAAAAAATTGATATGGATTTGTTACATCAAATTTAATTTATGTTTTAAAATTGTAAACTAATGTAATTTAACTTTATAAAAAAGAGAGATATTTAAATAATGTAAATCCAGTATCAATAGAATCAAACAAATCCAATGCAATATTTTGTAAAATTTAAAAAAAAATAAAGAGGTTTCTATATGTCTTGGTTTAAAATTGTACTAAAATTTGCAGGCTGTGGGGTTCGAACCCACGCGCACTTATGTGCAGAAGATCTTAAGTCTTCCCCCTTAACCACTCGGGCAAACCTGCCAATTGGTTGATGTTATTATTGTTTTTAATTTAATTATATATTAATTTTTTTTAAAAAACCTAATCATTAAAACCAGATCAGAGAGAAGAGGAAGAAGCAGAACTCTGCCGGTCTCGAGCAAAAGAAAAATGGCGGAACACTTGGCTTCAATTTTCGGAACGGAGAAGGATAGGGTTAACTGCCCCTTCTACTTCAAGATTGGAGCCTGCCGACATGGAGATCGCTGCTCCCGGCTTCACACTAAGCCCAGCATCAGCCCTACACTTCTTCTCTCTAACATGTATCAGAGACCTGATATGATCACCCCCGGCGTTGACCCTCAGGGCCAATCCCTTGATCCTCGCAAGGTCCAAGACCACTTCGAGGTTTCTACTCCCCCTTCATTCTCGCCCTTTCCTTGATTTTACATTTGTTTCTTGGATTTTAAACCTTTTCTTTCCTTTTTCGCGTCTGGGATGCAGGACTTTTACGAAGATCTGTTCGAGGAGCTGAGCAAATACGGAGATCTTGAAAGCTTAAATATTTGTGATAATTTGGCTGACCATATGGTGTGTTTACATTTATCTTTCAAATTGAAGCTATATTGGGTCCTGTGTTACTGACTGGTTTGATTTGAACTCCGTCGACAGGTGGGCAATGTTTATGTTCAGTTTAGAGAAGAAGAACAAGCTGCTAATGCGCTTCATAATCTTAATGGACGTTTCTATGCAGGTTTTATGTCTTTTTCCTGCTGAATTTCTTTTATGAAGGAACCAATCCTGTGGATGCTATATGAGTACTCTTGTATTAGCTTAGTGTCATGAACATTCCTCAGGACGATAAATGCAAATTCGTTCTTTTTAAGTCATTCTAATGTAGATTTAGTGAAATTTAGTTTGGATTCCTGGTTCAAATAAAGGATTTATCTCTTATATATATATTTTTATCATATTTCTTGGCACATCACTAGTCTAACTTTTACTAGAGGAAAAAAATAGTTTCTAAAACACCATGTATAGCGGTGGTTGGTCGATTCAATGCTGATAATGTAGTCATGTGTTTAAGAGCTCAATTCGATTACATGATTTTCATTTTTGGATGTCAATAATGTCCTGAAGTTGGCTTGCAACTTTGGAGGTTTGATGGAGTTTTCCCAAATATAAAGTATGGGATATTCGTGGGTTTCTGTTATTGTATCGTTGTCGTTAAGATTTAGACTGCAGATATCCACTTTGTCAATGCTTGCTACGTACTCTTCATTTTTATTTATTTAGTTTTCTTTTGTACCCATGAAGTCTTGATATGTAGTTACTTGGTCCTATTTGTGAAATTTGTAACAGGGCGACCCATAATTGTTGACTTCTCTCCGGTGACGGATTTCCGAGAAGCTACTTGTAGGCAATATGAGGAAAATGTATGTAATCGTGGTGGCTATTGTAACTTTATGCATCTGAAGAAGATTAGCAGGTAATATCGTCGTCACGACCCCCTTGTTTCTCTGAAGAGGAATTGGTTACCTAATGATCCATATGCTCTTTGTTGTAATTTTCCATGTGTTTTTAGAGAGTTGAGAAGGCGTTTATTCGGGAGGAACAGGCGCAGGCGTAGTAGAAGCCGAAGTCAAAGCCAAAGCCCCCATAGACATCATGGATATGATGAGCGTCCACATGGTGGTCGTGAACGTGGATCTAGTAGAAGAGATGGAGACAAGGACCCTCGGTACCATGATAGAAGCAGGAGGCCTAGAAGCCGTAGCCCTAGGCATAGAGGGGGACGGAGTAGGAGCCCAGGAGGAAGGAGGAATAGAAGTCCTGGCAGGGAAAGTAGCGTTGAAAGAAGGGCTAAGATCGAACAGTGGAACAGGGACAGGGAAAAGGCAGACAATGGGAGTGGTCATCAGGATGATGGTGGAAGCAATGACCTTGTACAAAATGAAGATGAATTCGATCCTTCTAAGCAGTACTAGAGAACATGATGGATGCTGTTGCTTGCCTGAAAGAGACATTACTGGTTTGTCTCTGTCCTTTTCTTGGTTCGATTTAGGGGCCATAGTAGAATCCTTTCCCCTTTATCAAACAGCCCATTTTCTAAAAGAAGTAGCTCACTGCCCATTTCCACTGTGCAGGTGGAGGACAGGTTCCCTGTCACGTGTTATTGAATGTGAATTTTCCAGTTTTGTTAACCTCGTCTCGGTCGCCTTAGAAAAGAATAAATAGGATAGAAATAGTCGTTAGTGAGTAACGTCGAGGAACCTTCTAGTATATTTCAAACCATTGTTAAATCGATCACAGCTACCCCTATCCATCGTTCTTTTTGTCGTTCCTTCGTTATAAACTCTACCCACATACACCTTAGTCGCAAGCCCTTCATGTTCATGGGAATCAAAGGATAAAACAAAACCTGATATCATAAGTAGAATGTGTGCATGTAGTGCTTAGCCTGCATAGGTCTTGAGGAAAGACTAAAGAGGAAGGCCAAAACTTTAGGATCAGTCATGTTTGCTGATGATTACCACTTTCTTAAACAGGTTAATCTATGAAATAATGGTTAATACATATTCTATCCCTCAAAATTTGACCTGTGTTGTGCTGTTCCCAACTAGTATTTTACTTAGACTTTCAACTGGTAGATATATTCATCATACTTAAAACCGAAGTAGAGATCATCGTCGGTCTTTTAATGTTATTGACCCCCGTTCTGTATATTGATTTTTCAAAATCGTTCTTACATACGTTGCGAGTTTTGCAGGTTCAGGATTTCCTGCTTGCCCAAATACTTCTTAGGCAGCTTACCATGGTATTCATAATACAGGTTTGGCTGTTATCTCTGGAGGATTTGCAGGATCTGGTGAGATGTTTGGTTGGAAACATGAAGAAGTAAGCTTCTTCTTTAATCTTGTGTAGTGCTGAAAAATGATCACTAATCCATAATCAACAAACAAGTAAGTTCAAGGTTTTCTGTAGCGTTGCTTTCTTGCTTTGAATTCTGTTGTATTTCGGATATTGTATTGACGTTTTCAGAAATGAATAATAATACTATGGAGCTGTTATTTTTGATTGTGTGTTGTGATGAGTACTAATGTTTCATTTTGACTGGGAATGTCTCCGATTCTTAATCATCCACCGTTGTAGTGGCTATATACACTGCGATAACTGATACCAATGGCACATGATCGCCATTACTGGATTATTATAGATTTCATCAGTAAATGTAACCACATTTATTGATGATAAGCGTTTTCACTAATATATTTCATCATTGATAAATTGATATCACTAATTCATGTTTAGGGTCGATAAATTGATAGATGAAAATACGCGATAGACATGTTGTAGCAGTCCCATTAGACATGTTGTAATAGTTTAAGTAGATATGTGGTAAGAGTTCAAGTTCAAACCAACCATTAGTAGATATTGTCCTCTTTAGATTTTCCTTTTCGAACTTTCCGTAATATATCACTGATTCATGTTTAATGTACTATGTTAATTGATAAGTTTTATTTTATTTTATTTTGGATCAGGATTCTTTTATCAATAATATAACTATAAGCGTCTTCACTAATATATCACTGTTTCATGTTTGTCATCGATAAATTGATAGATGAAAATATGCGATAGACATGTTGTAATAGTCTAAGTAGATCTGTATCATCGATAAATTGATAGATGAAAATATGTGATGGACATGTTGTAATGGTCTAAGTAGATATGTTGTAACGTTCAAACCCATAGCAGATTTTGTCCAAATTTTGTCCTCTTTGGGTTTTTCCTTTCGAGCATTTCCTGTAACGGCCTAAGTCAACCACTAGTTGATATTGTCCTCTTTGGACTTTTCTTTTCCGGAGCTGATATTGTTCTTTTTGGACTTTTCCTTTCGGGCATGTGTTCACACTCTTATAAAGAATGATTCTTGAGTTTGAGATAACCTTACGAATCTTATTCTCAATTTTCTATTATTTTAATCCAAATTGTTACCTATGCAATTGGTTCGAAAAAATAGTCAAAACAAACATAAGTCAACATGTTTAAAGTTGAGATTGAATCTTTGTTCTCTAAATTTAATTATGGACTGAATAAAAAACATTATTAATGACAACAAATGTGGGGCTGCCAGATGTCAAAAAAGCTTTCTCTTGTAAAACTCTACTCCCACCCCAATTACCAACATGGTAATATCTGTTTGGAGTTTAACGGTCAATAAAAAATTTGAATTTTTGACCTTTTAATTATCGTATTTATCGAATTTTTTATTTTTAATTATCGTATTGATCTCTATTATTTTTAATTCATATTAAATTTATTACTAATTATTTGTTGATCAGCTCTAAAAAAAAATCTACAAAAGTAGGATATAAAAAGAAATTAGCGTGAAATGAAATAAAATTGTGAGTAAAATAATATTTAAAATTTAAAGAAAATGAGATTAAAATTTTAAAATTGAAGGAAAGGTACAAAGGTGACACCTTTTCCCATGCAAATATTATTTTACAACGAACGTGCAATCCAATTATCCAATTATCCAAATTTCGAAAAAAAAATAAAAAAATAAAAAATAAATAAAAAGGACGAATAATTGGAATTATTATCAAAATTATATTATTGTATTTCACCGGCAGAGTAAGTTGTCGGTCAAAACTCAGAAGGACTTCCAAGGACTAGAAAGTAGAAAAGAAGTAAGAACTGTTCTAGTAGTGAAAGAAAACGATCAGAATCTGAAAGCTCTGTTTTTGTTGTTTTTTCTTTCTGCATTTTTTTTCTTCATTCTACTTCAGCTGTTTTGGATTTGAAGCTGCTCCTCATTTCATCAACTGTTCTTCCCAATAGTGTAATTCTTTTTGTGAATAATCATGCTTAAATTATGAATTTGTTTGTATAATCATGTTTTAATGTGCTAATTAGCTTAAGTTTTTTTGTTTTCTCTTCTGGATTTTGAATTTTATTTCGGAAAGTCGTTTAATGTTTAAGCTTCATGGAAGAGGAGGATTGCATGCAACACTACTAAAATCGATATCGTTTCTGTAGGATTTTGATGCGGAAACAGAGCTTTGGATAACAGCTTCGAACTATGAGTGTAGAAAATCCATGGATTCCTGCGACTCCGGTGAAGCCTTCGCGAAGGGCATTGCATGCGGAAGAAAATCAACAGAAATCGGATGGATCTACTGAAGAAATCGAAGCTGGAAAAGTACTTGCATGTTCCGATGCTTCTGATTTGGTGGTGGATTTGAATGAGATGAAATGGATTGGGAACGAGGCAAGTTCTTGTTCCATTTCTGCTTCTTCCGATAAACCGGAGTCCGTTTCACAGGGTAAGTCGTCCTGCTAAATGATTTTGATTGATTTTTCATCTAGGGCTGGGCGATTCTAGATTTTAGTTTACCGATCATTATGATCATTGAATTTGATTGCTGAAAATGGCGTTGAAATTGAGCTTAGCCCTAATAAGAAAGGATTTGTGCGAGTGAAATGGCTTGAGCTTGTTGAAAATGTTCATAGCGAGGCAGATATGTTTGTTTTAGGATCATCAGTTATGGTTTCATCAATCTGTTTCTGTGCATTATCAGTATATTTGTGTTACTGTTTGAGGTTTTCAGAGCAAAATGAACTAGAAACGGTGCCACGGTCTCGTTTGTTAAACCATAGTTTTTGATCTTCATTCATGATTTTGATGTTCTTTTGGATCACGAAATTGTGTCAGGTGAACTTTGTAGTAAGAGCATGCCTCATTTTGTACCCCCGACACCGGATAAGGGGGCTAATGTGGAGCTCAAACAGTTTGTCGAGTCTCAAAGCACATTAGCAGGAGGAAAAAAAGAGGAGGGCCAGGAAGAAAATTGTAGAACTGTCAGTATAAGAACAGACGAGGATGGCCTCGAGCAGGAAGGTTGTGAGCTAGTCTTGGATTCATCTTGTGCTCCATTGTTAACACCGATTAAGTACAATGAGAGCTCAGACAAAGACGTTGCCGTCAGTGGGAATGAAATAGCCAAGTTGAAACAGTATAAAAGAAAGCACAGGCCCAAGGTAATTACAGAAGGCAAGCCAAGAACGTCTAAATCAACCATCAAGAGAGCAGCCAATTCCCAAGAAAACTTGAAAACTAAGAGGAAATACGTCCGAAAGAATGCAGTCAACAAACCCCTGGAAAGTCCTCGTGAACTAGGAACTCTTAGTCCGGTCACCCCAGAAGTTACTGGTTCTAAGGAAAACTCAACAGGTCTAAGGACGTACACTCGAAAGCGTGTAGTCGACATACCAGAAACTTCTATGGTGAAAACAGGAGCAACTGATGCGGAAGTGCAAAAGCGGAAACGTAGTAGGAAAACATGTAGGAGGAGTTTAAAATTTGACAATGAAGGAAAACAGAAAGATGAAAACTCTTTGTTAGAGTATTCGTCCAACACTTCGGGATTGCTGGCACATATTTTAACTACTGAAAGTTACCAACCGCATTCCATGCTGAAGCAAAGGAGAGAAAGTGACGCAGTGTTCGACCACAGACAAGCTGGGATGTCTTGTAACCCAAATCCTTCAATGAATCACCAACCAGAAAACTGCAAATGCCTTCCTGAAAGTCAAGTATCGAGTGTTGAAGTTCCAATTGAATATAGCACAGCACTGTTAAAACTTAAAGTTAATCACCATAAGAATCACAGAGGGACGGGGAAGTCCAATTCGACTAATCATTTGTTATCAAGTTCAAAAGATTCATTCTGGAGTAGTACGACTCTCTCAACTGAGAGAAAAGAAGCAAGGGGTTTGAAGAGAAAATGTAGTCACAATATCAGACAAGATTGTGTCAGAAGTTTTGATTTAATTGAGGAATTTTATAACTCGATTTATGCGTCTCAGCTGCCACACGCAGAGTACTTCTCTGAAGAGAAAATTGACGAGGTGCAACATGCTGGCCAAAATCCGTGCACATCAAATGCCAGCTACTCGATTCCTAGACCTCAGCCTCACAGTTGCTTAATCCCATGGTCGGACCAGAGCAACATGCGGTCGATATATTCACCCAAACAACCATCAGTGATTACTGATCTTCAAAGAATTGAGAATTCTCACAGGCATCACCCATCCTCAGGTGCCCAAGTTGACAAGATGCACGCAACAGCAGCGAGGAAAATACAAAAGCCGCACCCTCTTACTTCACGTTCCCATATGCATGGAGCAGACCAGCACCCAAAGCTTTCGTCATATTGTCACTGCCATACTTCCCAATTACCTCCAGGTTCGTTCCTCAAAACTAATTCCAGTTCTTCATCAAGGTCGATTATTGATACTTTTGTTTGCAAGAGTTCAAGGGAAAGAACTGTTCCTAATAAATTTTAGTGTGGTGCAGTGGCGTCTTGGTTGGAGCTTTTTACCAATGCCATGGTTGAAGAAATGAAGAGTTTAGACATTAACAGAGAAGGAAAAATATCATTATATGAGGAACATAATGAAATGGTAACTTACAACATGCAGAACCAAGGGCACAATGCACTTGTTGTGTATAGAGGAGATGGCTCTATAGTACCGTTCGAAGGTTCTTTGAATCCTGTCAAAAAGCGAAGACGATATGCCAAAGTTGATCTTGATGGAGAGACGATTAGAGTCTGGAAGCTATTGATGGACAATTCCAATAATGAACTTGTAGATGGATCAGATGAAGATAGGGACAAATGGTGGGAGGAAGAACGACGAGTTTTTTCTGGACGAACGGACTCATTTATTGCAAAGATGCATCTAATACAAGGTACAATTATATGCTTCCAAGCATCTGCATTTTTGCAGGGAAACTAGTTTTTAAAATTATTAAAACTTTAATATTAACACAATAATTTTACAGGAAACAGAGGCTTTTCTCAATGGAAGGGGTCGGTTTTAGACTCGGTGATTGGAGTTTTTCTCACCCAGAATGTCTCGGATCATCTTTCAAGGTGAACTATAGTTTTCACACGCAAGAAAAGAGAATAATTAAATATCGTCTGACTGTTTGCCTGCCTCTTCCTTTCAGCTCGGCATTTATGTCACTTGCTGCACGCTATCCCTTAAAATCTAGAAGCCTCGACGAGTCAAGTGTTGATGAACGCACGAGCTTGGTAGTCAATGAACCACAGGCTAATTTGTGCAGAGAAGAAGATAGTGTAGCATGGGTTGAACAGATTTCGGATCAACCAATTTATAAACAGAATTGCATGACCATGTGTGGAACTGGCCAAGATGAAGAAGATTTTTTCATCAGCAGTGAATCTTCAAGAAGCAACACAGCTGGGGTTTCCTCTATGCATGAATACCAGTGCTCAACCGTGTCTTGTGTTAGCCAAAATATAGGTAAATTGGAAGATAGAAGAACGACAACGGAGACCAATACTATAGTAGAAGCACGTACGTTGGGAGAAGATAAGACTGCAGATGCTGCTATATTATCTAAAATGTCAACTGTTTCTGAAGATAAAATGCCCTGCTTGAAAAGCAACTGTGGAAAGGATCTGTCATCAAGAGATATTAGTGTCAATGGGCCTGATTCATCTGTGGAGGTCGTACAGACCATAGAAACAAATAAGCTGAAGTCAGACTCCAAAATTGCTAGCGGTACCGACTCATCCGATGATAAGTCAGAGGGTACTTGTACGTCAGAAGAGAAGAACGTTGATCAAATAGAAAAAAACGACAATGCCGATTGTCATAAATGTCTCTCAAAAGAATCTCCTAGTCATTCAAGTAATCTATTGCAGAAAACTTCGATCTTCGGAGTTACGGAAGTTGAATGCTTTGAAATGTGCGGAGAAGTCGCCCCGTTTTCCTATGTTTACAAAAGAAGAGATGTATATGATACTAATGAACGTACACAGACACTTGACTCATTATCTCAAACTACTATCCTCAACACCGACGACGTTCAAGCTAAAGGACACCCCGGAGAATTGTGCAATCTCAGTCAAAGTGACCAAAATGTGATATTCCAGTCTGAAGGAAGATTGATTGCAGTGCCCCATGATATGGAATCACAGGATTCAATGGGCAACCGGGAAATACATCAAACTCTGCCAAATTCTTTGGTAGATAACGCTCTAGATGCTACCGGGAAGACAGAAGAACCAGTTCAAAATGAGCATGACCATTCACTTAGTATTAACTTCGATGATCCAAAAGCTGATACACTTAAACCAAACAGAGAACGAGTAAAAAGGGAGAAAAGGGTTGGTGTTGACTGGGACAACCTTAGGAAACTGGCAGAGGCGAGTGGAACGAGAGAGAGAACTACAAATACAATGGACTCATTGGATTGGGAAGCTGTAAGATGTGCAGACATCGACGAGATCGCTTACACCATCAGAGAACGAGGGATGAACAACAGGCTTGCAGAAAGAATTAAGGTACCCTTTAACAACTATGAAAATGAAATCCTAATTCCTTGGATCATCATCTAAGTTATTCTGAATTTGAGCAGGATTTTCTTAACCGTCTAGTGAAAGATCACGGAAGCATTGATCTCGAGTGGTTAAGGGACGTTCCACCCGATCAAGCAAAGTAAGCTCATTTGTTTCTTTTTCAGTTAAGATCGAAAGAAACCGAACCCACAAACATTATATCTTTCATATTGCAAATACTGTTCGCAATATACTAAAATCTTTAGGCTTTATACTACAAACGTGTAGAGAATATTTACTCAGCGTAAGGGGGTTGGGATTGAAAAGCGTGGAGTGTGTACGACTTCTTACCCTGCAGCAGCTTGCTTTTCCAGTAAGTTCAAATGAGTAGCTTTTCCGTTACTTCTCGGACAGATGTAAATGCCAACACATTTTTACTTTCCCCCCAACAGGTGGATACTAATGTCGGGCGGATAGCTGTAAGATTAGGATGGGTACCCCTTCAGCCATTGCCAGAATCACTGCAACTGCATCTTTTGGAGCTGTCAGTAATCAGTATGCGAGCTTGTATCTTAAAATTCTTAGAATTAGTACGCTCTTTGAAACATTAAATAATGTTTTTGTGCCCTTGCAGATACCCAGTTCTTGAGTCCATTCAAAAGTATCTCTGGCCACGGCTGTGCAAGCTTGACCAAAGAACATTGTAAGATATTCCCTTTTTGATATCAATACTGGTTTTTCAACTGACATTTAATATTCTGGTCTCATAGGTATGAGCTGCATTACCAAATGATTACATTTGGAAAGGTAATTATTTTACAATGAATTGTTCTTTTGATATGTGGTTTGTGTTACTGGAGATGAACTAAGCAGCATACTCTGGTATAGGTCTTCTGCACAAAAAACAAACCAAATTGCAATGCTTGTCCAATGAGAGGAGAGTGTAGACATTTTGCAAGTGCTTTTGCTAGGTTTGCATTTCTCACTTCTGCTGCATCCATATTGCATATGTTATTACGAGCGAGCCCTTCTCCTGTACATTTCCCGAGTGTGCTCGACTTGGTCCTGAGGTTTCAAAATGTTACACTTTTACCCCTGAATTTGGAGTTTAGTCTTCATTTGGTCTCTAACTCAACACTTGCAGGCAAAAAGGTAACGGTTTAAAACCTCGAGATCAAATTGAAACTAAACTCAAATGTCAGAGGTAACAAAGCAACGTTTTGAAATCTAGAGACTAAATGGAAACTATATTCGGTTCTTAAGTACGAAAAGTGTATTTTTCCCGATTCTATATTCTAAACATTCCTACAATAAAATCTTTGTTGGCTTCAAACTTTGTGATGCACATAAACAATTATCTAAAATCTGTATTAATATCTTGAAATTTGTATTTGATACTCGATTAAGTGCATACGAATTCGTATTCACTTTCGAAACCTTTCATGAGATATTTCAACTGTTTAGTGCATTTCATATGCATAAACTTTTTGAAGTTACTGAGTGAACATAAATGCAGCGCGAGGCTAGCACTGCCAGCGCCAGAAGAAGCGAATTTGATTAATGCGGCCGAAATAAAGGCTGATATAAATCAGTCTGTAGTTGTTCATCAACAACCGTTGACGCTCACTCAGGAGTCAGAGCCAATTGAAAGTAATCAGCAATTAATCACTGTTAAATCTGGAGGAAGTAACAACGAGCCCATTATCGAAGAACCAGCTACACCGGAGCCAGAATGCCCACAGATTTCTGAAAACGACATCGAGGATACATTATATGAAGACCCTGATGAGATTCCTACAATAAAGCTTAATATTGAAGCATTCACTAAGAACGTACAGAATTACATGCAAGAAAATATGGAACTTCAGGAAGGTAGCATGTCGAAGGCGCTCGTCGTCTTAAGTCCAGAAGCAGCATTGATTCCCATGCCGAAGCTTAAGAATATTAGTCGACTGAGAACGGAGCATCAAGTGTAAGTACGCAGTTCCCAGCTCTAAAAGATTAAATCTTTAACCAGGAAGTCTTATCAGTTAAAGGAGTAAAAGGAGAAACAAAGTAGTGTCGAAATTGTTAGATTTACTAGAATTGCTATCAGTTCCAGAATCAGGCTGTGATTGTATTTTACCATCATGCAGTTACGAACTTCCAGACGCTCATCCTCTTCTCGAAAAGGTTAGCTACTCCTATACATCTTGAAGCTGAACTGTTTATTCATTCATGCTCTGATTTAATATTGTTCAATTGTTTTGATTCGTCTTGTATGAAAGTTAAAGCTGGAGAAACGTCAACCAGATGATCCGTGCTTCTACCTTCTTGCTATATGGACACCGGGTAACGATGAAATTTAAACGTCGACCAGATGATCCATGCTTCAAACTTATGAACTCGTTAATGCTCTCTATGTTTAGCCAAACAATTCTATGCGATAAATTTGATGTTATTTCATCAGGTGAAACAGCAAATTCTGTTGAACGACCGCATACTCAATGTCGTTCTCAAGAAAGCGGTGGACTGTGCGGAGAAAAAGAGTGTTTCTCTTGCAATAGTGTCAGAGAAGCTGATTCGGAAGTGGTTCGAGGAACACTTCTGGTGAGGATAGGGGCAGCTAATATACGTAATTATCCCCATACGATATCTAAGCTAACCAGTTATAGATACAGATCCCGTGTAGAACCGCAATGAGAGGAAGCTTTCCGCTAAACGGAACTTACTTTCAAGTGAATGAGGTACTATGGAATTCTAACATGGCTTATCATTTCACACCAAGTTTTAAGTATTGCAACGTGAAGCCGAAGTAACGGTGGAATCATTCTTATGCAGGTATTTGCTGATCACGATTCTAGCCTTAACCCAATAGACGTTCCTAGGAATTGGTTATGGAAGCTCTCGAGGCGGACAGTGTACTTCGGAACCTCGATACCGACTATATTCAAGGGTATGTATTGTGAAGGGTAATGATTTCTTTTACCATGTTTCTTTTAGTAACACTTGGGTGTGCACTTTTCATGTATTAGGTTTATCAACAGAAGAGATTCAAGGTTGCTTCTGGAAAGGTAAATCTTTGGCTGTTTAAAATTATTTACGAGGCTAAATGAGTCGATTAGCTGTTATAATTATCTTCGTGCTCGTCCATCTCAGTCGAATTCTCCATGAGACCATTGAATTATGTTGAACTCACCTCGAGAACCAAGTCCCTTGGAAATGGCCTAAGAGGCCAAAAAATTCTGCCAAAAGTTTATCCCTCTCTCTAAACTTCGTTGGACCGAGCCTTTGAATCTGCCCAAGTCCACCACTAGTAGATATTGTCCTCTTTGGGTTTTCCCTTTCGGGCTTCCCTTCAAGGTTTTTAAAAGGTTTTTAAAACGCGTCTGATAGGGAGAGGTTTCTACACTCTTACAAAGGGTGTTTCGTTCTCCTCCCCGACCAATGTGGGATTTCACAATCCACCTCCCTTCGGGGCCCTGACACTCGTTCCCTTCTCCAATCGATGTCCATACCCTTATAAAGGGTGTTTCGATCTCCTCCCCAACCAGGTAGGATTTGAGAGTAAGGGGATCAACCGTTCATTTGAACTGCAAAAAGATTTTCACCATTCTCAAGACTCTTTCTAGCTATACAGAGGATAGATATCACATTCTGATGAACTGTGGCTCAAAAGATAGAACTATGAGAAGCATCCTTATAGAAACTTTCCACAACTCGATCCCGACACCATGTGTCTAAACTCATTAGCTTAACCTCAAGACACTCCGAGCTTTTTTGAGCTATACAGAAGAGGATATCACATTCTGTGTTTCTCACAAGTGGGTGACAACGATTTGCAGGTTACGTTTGTGTTAGAGGTTTCGATCAGAAAACACGAGCACCTCGTCCTCTGATAGCTAGATTGCATTTTCCAGCTAGCAAGTTGACTAAAATCAAAGGTGGTAAAGACGGGCAAGCCAGATGATTAGCAGACAAAGTGGTGTAAATGTGTCAATAACCATATCCCATAAACTAGGAGTGTCTTTCATCATATGCCAGTCAATAGTGAAATGGTAAGATCTAATCATTTTGTATTTTGTATTAATTTAGTGTATGTATTAGTAACATGAAGCTCGAGTTATGAGACTGCTAAACCATAAAAAGAAACCGAGACGGTTCGGGAGCTCCTACAAATGACACAAATGCTCGCTCGAGTTAAAACATTTTATTGAATATATATCAATGGAGTTTTTTAGTTTAAAAGGAAAAGAATCATTTCAATGAAATAATGGAAAAGAGACTAATGCTCATACGTAAAAGAAAACTACTAAAAACTCTACAGAGTTTTTTAGAGTAGATATTGTTCTATTTGAGCTTTCTCTTTCGTGTTTTTCCTCGAGATTTTTAAAAACGCGTCTATTAATGAGAGGTTTCCACAGAATGTTTCATTCTTCTCTTCAACTACCGTGGGATTTCACAATCCACCTCCTTTAGAGGTCCAAGGGTCCAATATTGTCATTGGGACCCCTCAATCCACCTTCTTCAAGTCCCAACGTCTTTGTTGGTACACCTGGGATTTCACAATCCACCCCCTTTAGGGGTCCAATGTTGTCATTGGACCCCTCAATCCACCTTCTTCAAGTCCCAACATCTTTGTTGGTACACCGTCTTGTGTCTCACTTATGTGTCTCATTTACAGTATTCTAATTTATGAGTGCATCTAGTTGTCGAGTTTGATATCTTCATGACAATACAACAACTAACGTAGGAAATTGCGACCTCCATAATCCATATAATCAATAGTATTACTCATCCATTACAATCCTTGTTTACGTCAACCTCTTAATCGGGCTTTGAAATTGTTGATATCATATTGTTTATTTTTCCTTGTTGTGGAAAAGTTTCTGGTACCATTGGTCATACCGTGTTCAAATTGTTGATAGCATGATGCTTGTACCATTGCTCAAGAATCCATGTAATCAATAGTATTACCCATGCTCGAACCCTTGACCTCTTTAAATCATGATGTCGGGAAAGGGTTCAGCCTAAGAGGAACAACACGTCCTCCACTTCAAGCCCCCCGCTGTAATGACTGAATCACTCTTTAGATCTAGTCGGTGGAAGGAAAGGTTGATGACAAATTTGGAGAGTTCGAATTCATGGGCATAAAAGGAAACTTAATAAAATATTAGGCATGAAACATGAAACATGATGTCTCTCTAAGTTGACTATCGAAACTTGAAGCATGCCCTAAATATGGCTACACACGACATAAAGTAAAGTAAAATTTTTTAATAATTCAATTTATACGTCAATTAAATCCTTTTTTATAATAATTTTCGAATATGATTCAAAAAAAAATCTTTATTATATAAGGCAATAACAAAACCTCTTATGTGATATATGGTAATGACATAATGTTTGTATTGACATTGCGAATAATGACAACTAACTCAACGTGTTCTTTATTAGAATTTAAAATATGTATAACGACATTTATATTAATTTATAAAATATGTATAACGACACTTATATTAATTTATACAAATAAAAAATTCAAAATATTAGGTAATTGGTTGTTATTTCAACCATTTTCCGACACAAAATTTCAACGGATTATATAAATGAAATCACTTTAAAGTTATAATTTATGAATAATTAGTTTAGAGTTTTAGAAACTCAATTAAGTAATTTAAATTAAATTGCTTTTAAAATTACGTTGATTTTTGTATAATTATTTTTAAATTGAGGCCATAGAATCGGGTCGGGTCGAATTTGAAGGAAAAGTGAGGTCGGTGTCCAAAACCAAGACGTGTCGGATAAAACCGAAATACCACCTAAAGCCTGAAAACAAAACCACGTCCGCCGCTCACGGCGGCGCTCTTTGTTTTCCCTCTTTACAACCACCAATACCACCATCCCACCGCCACCTGCCACTTTCCTTTTTCTACCATCTCTAAACCGAAGTTTTCCATTTCCACTTTTGACCCTCTCCTCTTCCACCCAATCACCAAATAACCTTATGAAAATAGGATTAAATTAATAAAAATACTCCAAATTTTATACTTTTATTTTAAAAATACTTTAAAATGGAAAAACTTTAAATTTGAATCTTAAAAAAAATGGGATGGAAATACTTTATTTAAAAAATAATAGTGTTTCAAAAATACGTTTTAATCTTTTTTAAAAAGTTAAAAAATACTTACCGTTACTATTATGTTTAAAAAATATTTATGAAATTTTAAAAGCAACATTAACGCCCTCTACTTTTATAAATAAATATTAAAAAAAAATTAACGTATATATATATAGATAAAAATCCTTTATCGATATTTTATAGATCATTTCCAACTTTTTATAATATTAATTTTAAAAGTTCATGAATATTTTTTAAAGGCGATGTTAAGTAATTTAAGTGCTTTTGAAGTTAAATTTTTTTTTTTAAAGTATTTAATGAAACTTTTGAAAATTTAAAATTATTTTTTAAACATTTTTATAAGTTAAATAGTTTTTAAAAAAGTTTTAAGGCTTTTTTTTAAAGCAAATTATTTAAATATATAATGTTTTAAAATATTATTGAAACAGGTACAAAATTTAATAATATTTTATTTAATTTAGCTTAAAAAATAAACAAATGGGTTTTAAAAATAATAATAATTATAATAAAAAAAATTGTTAACAATAATATATAGAGGGTGACGATCTCCAATTTTTAATTCCATCTATAGTTTTTCTTTTTTTTAAAAAAAAAATAATCAAAACAATTATTTAATTTTATTTTTAAAAAATAGTTTTCTTTAATTTAATTTAATTTTTTAAAGAAGAAAAGTAAAAGGACTCCTGGACAAAGTCGGACGGCTGAACCGATGAAGGGCAGAAATGTAAAATCAATACAAAAGATCCGTTAGTTGATTGTCACGTGCAAATGCTGAAAAGTGCGTGGCGAGGCACCTTTCTCGCTGCTTCCGCCCTCCTTAAAAGCCCTAACCCTTTCTCGTTTTCGTACATCCCATTCGCCATTTTCTCTTCTCCGAAAGCTCCATTTTTGTTCTCTTTCAGAACTCATCCAAAATGTCTTGTTTCAGAGGCAAATACGCTGGTAATTACCACCATCTCTTCTTCCACCAGCTTTTTCCTGCATTTCATCTCTCATATATCCGATCTGAATTCTGTTGCTTCTTCCTTTCTATGTCCAGATCTAGTGTTGCATGTTTTATTTACTTACATTTGTTTTCTCGATCTATTTGTTTGTTAATGGCATCCGGAATGATCTGCTTATTTGGTGTTCTGATTCATTGTTTTCGCTTTTCGTGATACTGAACTCATGCTTTCTAGCACAATATATCATTTGATGAGACGGGAAACTATGTTATTTGTCTGTATGGCGCCAGATTTAGACGTTTTCTTTACGTTATTGTCTTAATTTCTTGATTGCCAGAAAGAATAGCTATTGATTAGATCGACAGGGTAGCAGTCCAGATCTATGTTTTTGAGGTTTGTTCTCCGTTAAATACGAAATGAATCCATGGATAACTACAAACTTCTCTTACCTTCACCGAAACTAGTATATACCAGTAGAACGAAACCAAACTTTGTCTTTGAGTTAATTTGGTGGCTGAGTCACCTTCTGATTTAAATCTTATGAATAAAAATGGTTATTTCATGTTGAGGTTGTACTTTTTATTTGTGGACCACATTATTAGATTTAGTTTTAACCTGAAGGACAAATTCTATTGTACTTTGTGAATCTGCCTCGTGATGTTTTATCTTTGAGTATTTTGCTGCTTTTGTTGAGGAATTCTCGAAGTGACGTTTCTTCATTCTGTTATTTATCATTATTTTCGTATTTTCTTCCATGCAGATGAGCTTATTGCCAATGCTGCCTACATTGGAACTCCTGGAAAGGGTATTCTAGCTGCTGATGAATCCACTGGCACAATTGGAAAGCGTTTTGCCAGTATCAATGTTGAGAATGTTGAAACCAACAGACGTGCTCTTCGTGAGCTTCTTTTCACTGCTCCTAATGCTCTCCAATACCTTAGTGGAGTCATTCTCTTCGAGGAAACTCTCTACCAGAAGACAGCTGCAGGTATCTGATCTATTCGCATGGTCTTTTTTTTAATAGTTTGGATTGTACTTTCTGAATCTTATAGACAGACTGATGGTTCTCAACTTTTTTTCCCCTCTATTACTTTGTGCAGGCAAGCCTTTCGTTGATGTTTTGAAGGAAGGTGGTGTACTTCCCGGCATTAAGGTTGACGTAGGCACTGTTGAGCTTGCTGGAACCAATGGGGAAACCACAACCCAGGGTCTTGATGGTCTTGCTGGCCGCTGCCAAAAGTACTATGCAGCTGGTGCTCGCTTTGCTAAATGGCGTGCTGTGCTCAAGATCGGTGATAACGAACCATCACAGTTGGCTATCAATGAAAATGCCAACGGATTGGCTAGATATGCCATCATTTGCCAAGAGAATGGTCTTGTGCCCATTGTTGAGCCTGAGATCTTGGTTGATGGTTCTCATGACATCAACAAGTGCGCTGATGTAACAGAACGTGTTCTTGCTGCATGCTACAAGGCTCTAAATGACCACCATGTCCTCTTGGAAGGAACCTTGTTGAAGCCTAACATGGTTACTCCAGGATCTAAAGCTGCAAAGGCTGCACCAGAAGTGATCGCTGAGTACACCGTCCGTGCCCTTCAGCGTACAGTTCCTCCTGCAGTTCCTGCTGTAGTGTTCTTGTCTGGTGGACAGAGCGAAGAGGAGGCCACCGTCAATCTCAATGCCATGAACAAACTGAAGGGAAAGAAGCCATGGTCACTTTCTTTCTCCTTCGGACGTGCTCTGCAACAGAGTACCCTCAAGGCATGGGCTGGAAAGGATGAAAACATCCCCAAGGCTCAGGATGCTTTGCTCGTGAGGTGCAAGGCCAACTCTGAAGCAACTCTTGGAACTTACAAGGGTGATGCTAAGATAAGCGAGGGTGCCTCGGAGAGCCTCCACATCGATAACTACAAGTATTGATGAGTTTTGGCTGGATATTTTATTAGGGGAGAAAAGAAGAAAAAGGTTGCGGTATATTGTGTTTGGATTGATTCTCAGGCATCAGAAGAGGTAGCTAGCTCTCATTCATTCTTCTAATTCATTGCTAATATCAAGTAATGGGGTAGGCATTGGTTGGTAATAAAGCATGAGGAGCGTTGCCATGTTAGGTCTTTTTTAAACTATTTTTTTTTCACATTTCAGTTGGAACAACCGACGAATATCTTCTGTTTTGTGTTGTAATTTTGCTTTTTTCATCCGTTAATAACACCATTTTGTGGGTGGGAGTTTTATTTTGCCGCAATTTGAATTTTATAGTAATTTTTCGAGGGTACATTATTAGCAGGTTTTTTTTTATTTTTTTATTTTTTTTTTATTTTACATAGGGTAAATGTAGTGGGCATTAATATTTGATAGTAGTGACAGTAGTGACCTCATGCTGGTACAATTGATATCAGAATCTTAGTCAGCATCGAGTTTGGTGTCGAGCCTCGATGCTAAAGGCTAATTGTGAGATCTCACGGTAGTTTGCCATCAAGCAGTGTGCTTGGTGTGCCAATACAGGGACACTAAGCCCTATGAAGGTGAATTGTGTAATTTTTTGAGAGGTACATTGTTTGCATTTTTGTAGCATAATGGGTAAGAAGGTTGAAGCAAACAATATCAATATTTGATAGTGACACCAGGTATAGTTGGTATTAAAATTCGACATTGAGCGGTGAGCTCGGTGCTGGGGTAGATTGTGAGATCGCGGTGAGCTCGACATCAAACGTGTGCTCGACACCGAACGTGTGCTTGGTGTGCCAGTAAAAAAAAAAAAAAAAATTAAAGTCGGCGTGGTCTTGATTTATGCTCTAAAAATAGTATTTTGAACACACGGCTTAAAAAAGCAGTAGTTATTTATTTATTTATGGTAATTAGTTTTAAAGAAATAGAATATTAAATTGGGTTGTTGAAACTTGCGATGAGGTACATAGTTACCAAGTTTGACCATTTGAGAATTTAGGGAACATATTTATTGGGATAGCGAAATTACACTTGTGGGCCCCAATGAAGAAGGAAGAAGATGATGAGTCAGCATCCAACAAATAAAACAATGTCTCCTAAACTTCCATTCTTCAGTTGCCACATCAGAATAATTGAAATGACGTGTCAACGTAACATCATGTGGTGGACCACAAGTTTGAGAAACCAGAAGACTGGTCAAACAAATGTCTGATCTGGCATGGATGGGGTATCTCACTACAAATCCCTCGCCCATTTCAGGATTTATGTTATTTTTTAATTTGAGGACCTAAGGTGCCTATTTGTGCCTATAAATTAGGCCCTTCCTCTAACCGTCCAAAGCCCACCGCTGATAGATATTGCTTAGGCTCTTGGTCCATTACGTTTTTGTCAAGTTCATCCCTAATAAATATGATCGTAGGCCCATTACGTATCGCCTCATAGTTTAAATTAGAAGTGTTCATATAATTCGAGAATTTAACAACCTAGACTAATTCATCGAAAATTTGAGCTATAGCCAACTTGAAAATAGAATTTTAATATTATATTTGAGTTTTATCAGATGTAGTTATTAATGTAGTTTCATCGAATTTTACTTATTAATGTAACATATATGGTAAATAAGTGTAACGCCCGCTCATCGTCAACGCGATTAACAGGGGTTACCATCATCAACGACAATATATTCTAATACCCAATCATAATCTCAAAATGATTAAAAAAAAACATTCAGTAAAACATTTAAAACAATGCTATTTAAATTTAAACCAACCGAAGTAAATTCTTGACAGCGAAAACATAATTATACAAAACAGACCCAGACATGGATTCCCAGTAGTCTTCAGCCTGCATCATCTAAATCTGGAAAGAAAAGTTATAATAATTTTGATGAGTAATTAGATTACTCAGTAAGTAGCTAGCTTATCACTCAAGAGTTCATAACTAATCTTTCCAGGTGTTTTTAGGTTTTATTCATCATTGACTCCTAGTTCTCTTACTAGGGTCATCTGTTCGTTAATGAGGTATCTCAGCTACCTCCAGCTAGGTTACTGACTCTCTCTCGATATGCTTATCTAGAATTTTCGGACTCGTATGTAAGACTCGCTCTCGGTCAAATACGGCCCGTCTACTAATTGCTCTGGCGGCCTGTTTATCTCATATACCAACGGTCAGGAGTACTCATGCTCCCTGACTTAGCACACAGCGCGTTGGCCAGGAACTCCGCGGGAATTAGTAGACTATCATACTCAGTAAATAAGCCATAGCTCAACCACCAATAAGCATATCTAGAGTCATAACCTTTCCATTAACATGCATAACATACTCACAGTTACTGCATGCTTTCATACATGTATCATGATCAATACGTAGCATTCTGACAATCGTTTATATCATGCTTACATCACAGGCAAGCAGTCACAATATACAATAAACACGAACTATCATCGAAGCTCATCATAACTTATTAAGCTCTTAATCAGGTAAACAACATACTCACATGTTGTAAAACAAGTTAAGAACTAGTTCAAAGGTCGATACGCTACTTACTTGGTTTCGAACCCCTTTTTCCTCCTTGAACGTACGTTTAATAGTACTTCAACACAATTCCTTCCTATTAGACCTATATTTTATCAATTTCAACATAAATATAGATCAATTTTGGTAGGACAGGTCAAAAGGAGTCGAACGGGACAAACCGGGAGCCGAAATACCTTCTCACGCGCCCTCACGCGCCAATACAAGGTCGGAGGTTTGCTTTCTCACGCGCCGATCCGCGTACAGTCGCACCTCCACTCGCAGCCTTCCCACGCGCCTCGCGTGTCCTTCACGCGCTCGTCTTCAACCTCTCCTCCCTGCAATTTTTCCCAATCTTTTCTG
>NW_019268544.1:903413-917789 GCF_002738365.1 Cucurbita moschata
TCTATTTATTTATTTATTTATTTATTATTATTATTATTATTATTATTAAACACACAACACATACACACAAAATACATTTTATAATTATTTTGGGTTATTACAATAAGTATGTTTTTTTTTAATATTAAAAAAAAAAACCCGACAACCCAACTCAACTCGTTACCAAATTGTATTCAAGTTGCTTAGTTCAACCCAAAATTTCAAGTTGATTCACAAAATTTTGTATCCCAACTTATAAACTGTAAGATCCCATCTCATTCGAGTATAGAGATGGGATCTTACAGTATTTTCCAGCGATAGGCTAGTCGAATAAACGAAGAAAACTAGTACAACTCCAAATTCCTAACCGTTTATTCTTTCCGAAGTCCCTCCTTATGAGGTTTTCAATGTTCCGTTAGATCAAAATAAAGATGAGTTTATAATAATCTTTTAATTGAAAGAGAGATTATTGTAGCATATGATTAATTAAATGAAATGCTTAGATATGAAAGATATGTATAATATACAGCAAATATTGATAGACCACCACCACCACCCTCCTCTCCTATATACATAATTTCAACAAGCAAGTTCCACAGCCAATTCCTCCACCAACACACTGAAAATTGCAAGCTCCAAATCCATGGCTGCCCCTCCTCTCCTCTCCTCCTCCTCCTCCTTCTTCCACTCCCCAACCTCCTTCCTTAGATCTTCCTCCACCATCATCTCAATGGTCTTCAATTCCACCACTTCCCACTCCTCCAACCTCCTGCAAACCCTCTCTATAACCTCCTCTCTCGCGTCGAGACCGCTTCGTTTCGCCTCTTCTTCTGCAATGAGATCCATGACGAGTTTCCTCATGTCTCGAGGTTCGGAGCTTGCATTGTTTCCAACCTCTTTCACGAAACGTTCGATGTCGTATGCGTTATCCCATTGAACTGACTCTTTGTAGTTTTCTAGCTTTTCTTCTTCTTCCTCTTCCTCTTCCTCTTGAATTATTTTCTCGAGCTCGATCGGGTCCAAGTTGGCAAGTCTCTGGAATCTTTGAAGCTTGTTTAATAGTTGCTGCTTTGTTCCTAATGTGTGTAGAAATGGGAATCAGAAACATGGTAAGGAAAATTATGGCTGAGGAGTCTTTTCAATACTAAAGCTACTTACTTTGGACTGTTGCATAGCTGCATTCCAAATTGTAATCTTCGTCCCTGTCCCCGTCCCTGTCCCGGTTGTCACGCCGTTCATCGTATGTGTCGTCGAAGGGACCATCCAATACAGACACGGGACTACATTGCTCCTTATCTTCTTCATCTTCTTCCACCTGAAATTTCTTCAAGCTTTCTTCACTGTTTACTGTTTCATCCTGTACAAACATTCAAACAAAGTTCAAAAAACAAGGATGATGGATTACACACGACATTAAATCCCGATGGTATGAAATTTCCTAGTAGACGCGTTTTAAAAACCTTGAGGGAAAGCTCAAAAGAGAAAGCCCAAAAAGGAGAATATCGGCTAGTGGTGGGTTTGGGGCATTACAAATGGTACCAGAGCCAAATACCGGGTGATGTGCCAACGAGGAGGCTGAGCTCAAAAGGGGTTGGACACGAGACAGTGTGCCAGCAAGGATATTGGGCCTCGAGGGGGGTAGATTGGGGGGTCCCACATTTATGGGAGAATAGAACGAATGCCTGCGAGAATGCTAGGCCCTGAAGAAGGATGAATTGTAGATCCCATATCGAGTGAGAAGGAGAACGAAATATTCTTTATCAAGGTGTGGAAACTTCTCACGATTAGACGCGTTTTAAAAACCTTAAGGGGAAGCTTGAAATAGAAAGCCCAAAGAGGGCAATATCTTCTAGTAGTGGACTTGGGCCATTACAAATGGTATCAGATTTAGACACAGGGCGATTGCCAACAAGAAGGCTGAGCCCCGAAAAAGGTGAACACGAGGCAGTGCGACAGCAAGGACACTTGGCCCCGATAGAGGATGGATTAGGGGGTCCCACATCGATTGGAGAAGGGAACGAGTGCTAGCAAGAATGCTAGAACCCAAAAGGGATAGATTGTGAGATTCCACATCGGGTGGAGAGGAGAACGAAACATTTTTATAAGGGTGTAGAAACTTCTCCCTAGTATACACATTTTAAAACCCTCCAAGGAGAGCCAAAAGAGGACAATATATGCTAGCTGTGGGCGGGGGCCTGGGCGGATACGGATTCTCTACTCAATTCTCCCATCTTACACAACAGAAACTTCATAAGCCTAATTCAATTAGTCAATTGAGTGATCACTAGAGCATAAAAACCCCAATCAGCTAATCATTTTGTCAACCATCAAGAAGAATTTCCAAGAGTTTAACCAAATAACCATTTGGGTAATCACTTATGATCAAACAAAAGTTCAAAACAATTGCTCATAAATTTGTCCTGCAAAAAACATAATGGGTTTTGTCTGTTTGACGCAAATAGTTTTTCAACCCGACACACTCTCAACTCCACAAAGAAAGTAAAAAAAGAAAAAAACAATCAAAATTGCAGAGATATGCTTAAGAGTACCATCAAGAACACACACAGCATTTAATGTCAGAGTAAATTTTCAAACCTCTTTGTTACGGCGACAAGGAGAGGCCGCCGGCGACAGAAAATCCGGCGTCTGACAACCGTACGAGGAGCTTCGCTGAAGAACAAATCGGAAAGGGCTTTCACAGAAATCTTCCCCTGAATCCACAGATTGGCTACTACAAGAAGTCCCCAAATCCATTGATCTTCCTTCTTCGTTGGTTTCCGACCAGAATCCATAGCTAGACCTTCCATTATAAGAACTCGTCTCCCCCTGCGTTATTTTCCTTCTAATGGCGCTTTTTCTATGCCCAAACGACGCTAAATCGCCGCCATTATCACAACCTTCCGTTTCACGGTCAGTGTTGTTCCGATTTCGAAGAGTTAATCTCTTCAAAACCGACCCAAATCGCGCAAGCCCTTGATTCTTAATCTGGGTTTTCTTAGATTTCGCTGTCGATTTCTGTTTATGAATCTTTAAAGCAGCTTCAAGAAGCAACGCCGCCGTTCTAGCCGGAACATGGAGGAAAATCGCATTAGGACTACTTCTATTTCTGGCCGGCGAACGAAACTCAAACAGGGGAGATTTCCGGAGCTCCGGCGAGGGGTGGAATGATTTAAAACAACCATTTCTGCAGAAATCTCCCCGGAAAACAGAATTTGACGAAATGGGTTTTCGTTTCTTGAGTTGTAAATCGGTTTTAGGCGAAACCCTTTTGAGATCAACGCGTTTGTCGGCGATGTATGTGTTCAAATGGAAGGGCTCTTGATCCTGTTGCAGTAACTCGTGCAAGGGCTTGTGAGGCATCATGAATGGCGGAAATTGGAAGGCAATGGATAGCAGTTTTTGGAAAGATTGAAGAGGAAGAGGAGAGTTGGGGGATTTAAAAAGGGTAACAAATTTGTGGGATTATAAGAAAAACAGAGGAATTAAGATTAGATTAAAGTGTTAATTGTTTTTTTTTTTTTTTAATGTATTAATGGAAATTAAATTAGGAAGAGAGTTGTTGAAGAAAGATTCCATGCATTGCTATCCACAGACCACAAGGTACAGCATGCAATTAACTAAATTAAAATAATAATAAATAAATGGAGGTCTTCTTTCTCACTCATCTTTATTTTTTATGTGAGAGAAAGAAATTTTAATATTAAAAAGATCGGTTCCAGATGTCTATTTACCATGCAGGACCTCTCTTGTTCGGGATGAAAATTTTCCATCTAACGGGCCAAAATAGACAATTTTTGCTAGCGATGAGCTTGAATTGTTACAAATGGTATCAAAGCCAGTCACCGAATGGTGCAAGGCACTAAATGGAGTAGGGCTAGACTATCTCCACAATAGACGCATTCTAAAATTATGAGATTGATGATGATATTTAACTGGCCAAAACGAACAATTTCTACTAATTGTGGGTTGGGCTCTTCAGAGCCAGAGATTTCCTCCGAGCTGGGTTCTCCATCTCTATCTTTGTCCCAATAAATTTATTATATTATATTATATTTTTTTAAAAAATATTATTAAATTTATTAAAATGTTTTATTTTTTAATTATAAATTATATTATTTTGATTAAAGTAATTTGGAGGGTTTAAAAACTTGGGAGTTTCCATGTACCTACATTCATAGCTTCAATTTGGACCCTGTTTTTAGTTCCTCCATATATATATATATATATATATACACACACGCGTACATATTAGATGATCGTTTTATAACACCTCAAACCCACCGCTAACAGATGTTTTCTTCTTTGAGCTATCCCTTTCGAGCTTTCCTTCAAGATCGCATCTACTATGGAGAACGACTAACCCTACTCAGACCAGTATCTCACGTCATTCGATGACTAGCTCTGATATCATTTGTAATAGTTCAAGCCCAGTTCAAGTAACTATTATCCTTTTTGGGATTTCTCTTCAAGGATTTTCCCACCAGGTTTTAAAACTCACACTCTTATAAGAAATATTTTGTTCCCTTCTCCAACAGAAGTGGAATCTTACACAATTAGAGTCGAGCCACACGATTCTATTCCAATGCACGTCACAAGCAAGTGACCCATTTTTTAAATAAAATAAAATCGATACTCTTGACATACAAACTTTTACGATATAATTTCAATACTCAGATAAGTTTGTTTATTGTCTCCGACATTTAAAGGTCATGAGAAATTGAATTGTTTTTGCGAATGTTGATGAAAATGATGGTGTTTTTGTCCTTTCTTAATAAATTTTACATTTTGTATTTTGTATTTTGTATTTCAATGTATATCTTCAAAGGAGCATCCCATCAAATTTTGTCTCACTTTTTCGAAAAAAAAAAATATTATTCATTTTATTTACTTTTAAATACTAATTTCAACTGATTAATCAATAAAAATATTTAAGATGGTGTAAAATTAATATTTGATTATTTAATTCTATCTACTAAATTTTTAAAAAAAAATTTTAATCTAATAAATCTATAATTTTTCAATTTTGTACGTAATAAATAATAATTCATTTAATATTTTTTAAGTTAATGAACTAAAAATTAATTCATTTAACATTTTTACCCTTATAAATTTATATTCAATTATTTATTTTATAAATATATATATATATATATATTTGTAATAACAGTTATATTTTTTAGTCAATTTTTTAATAAAGACAAAATTAAAATGTTAAAAGTAAAAAAAATTAGAGATTTATTAAATTATTTTTAAAATAAAAAAAGAAAGTAAATAAACACGTGAAAAAAGAGCATGAGAAGAAGAAGAAACAGGAAAACGACAAAAGGAAGAAACAGAGAAATTGGGGAAAGCCGACAAATGGGCAGCCGGGTCGGATATTTGACCACTTTCAAGTTTTCCCAGCCATTTTGACGGTGGTCTCCTCAAATAAATCTCATCTTCTCCAAAAATAAATAAATAAATAAACAAATCTTATCCACGGCTCTCGAACATGACTTTGATATCTTGTTAGGAATGACGACTTTCTAAAATAGTTTATAAATGGACTCGTGAAAATTAACTGTAAAAGAGCCATTAAAGAAATTGAAATGTTGTAGTCTGGTTGTCGGTAGTTTTTTTTTAGTATAAAAGAGGTATCCACCTAGATCGTTACTCGATTAAAATCATTCCCCTTTAGCCCTTCATTAATCATGGTACAGACTCGAATCTTAGTCTGGGTGATTCTCATGGGGTCGATCACACTATTCGAGGGTCGACTTTAAGAGATTTAATTGACGTTTCAAGCATGATTGAAACAATAAATTGAAAATAAAAGTTGTAAACTTTTTGTGCACGAGGAATGGGCGATATGATGAGGGTTGTTTGGATGTTTACTTTTGTAGAATTCTATTTAAAGTAAGGTTTAAAGAATTTAAAATAGGGTGGAAAACCGAGTTTTTGCTTTTTATGTGTCGTTTTTGCTTTTTATGTGTCGTTTTTGCTTTTTAATGTGTCGTTTTTGTCGAGTCAACCACCTCCTTTCCATTTAATAATCATTGCAAATTGGTGCCCTTCCTTTTTACTTTTACCCCTTTATTTCATCCCCATCTTCTTACTTTTTACTTTTTTTTTGGTTTAAACTTTTGAATTTTCATCCCATCCCATCACTCACTTTACTAACAATAATCGGAAAAGAATTAGGGTTCGATTGGGTAGTCAGTGTTCGAATCAAAGTCACACGTCAGTTAATTTAGAGAATGATTATGGGTTTATAGTCAAACAATACTATCTCCATTAGTAAAAGGCAAAGACATGAGCGTTTATGCTCAAAGTAGACAATATCATACCATTGTAGAGAGTCGTGTTCATTCACCACTCGTGAACTGAACCAAATTCAACTGAACTCAAACCGTGCTGATTACCAATCATGAAAAGGCAACACTATAATTTAATATGGGTTTGGGTTGGAGCAGTAACATTATAATTTAATATGATTCCAAAATGATGAATTAAATAATTAATAGAGCTACCTTTAACTTTATATCCCCTCATTTATTTCTTTAGCTTTTTATCTTTCATTTGAAAAAGTTGAAGAAGAAGTTCTTATGTTATCATTTTGCCCATCATTTCCGAATTAATTAAATATGTCTTTTTCTTTATTTTTACCACTTTATTTTCATAAATAATTATATAAATGTCATATGGAATCTTCATCATTAATGGGTGCATAATTAATATGATCTTGGTGTACTACCTTAAATATGTGTTTTAATGTCTAATCATTAATGCATTAAATAAATATATGAATAACTCCTAACATTTGTTTAATTTAATTTGGTTTCGTTTCATAATTAAGACAACTAATCATTTTTTAATGTAATGTTATATTCGAGAAGTGAGAGGTTATCCGACTCCGATAGTATTTGAGTTAATTTGTAAATTTAATTCTTATAGTTTGAAAAAGACTTAAATTGTTAGGTCTTGTAACGTCGTTAATGGTTTGTATCGTATTCATTGCATTGAGGCCTTTCATTTTTCTAGTCTCATATTCGTGACCACGCCTAGGATCCCTACAATATTTGTAAGGTGGCTGCTGTGACCGCGTAGGAGGTTGATCGTGAGGATCAATCTAGTCATATCGTCGCTTCTGTTCCACAACGGTCGATGGAAGGGGTCATCGAGGTTTTCCACTAATATTACCTTTTGTAGCCTTAGCTGCTCTCAGGGCGACAATAATAGTAGGCACTATTGTCTTGACGATACCGTGGATTCTTTTGTCCAAACCTAAGACGAACCTCTGTGCTAGTTTTAGTTCGGTGTCAACCAACTCTGGAGAAAATCGTTTCATTCTCATGAATTCCCTTGCATATGTTGTGATTGAACGTCCTCTTTTAGTCAGTTGTGTGAACTTTTGCTGTTTGTGAAGTGAGTTGCCCTTGGGTAATATTCTGCCCAAAAGGCATCTTTAAATTCCAACCACGAGACTACACCTCCATCGAGACTAAGAGCCTTGCAAGTGGACTCTCACCGTAACTCTGCATCGCCTTGCAACATGAACAATACACATGATACCTTTTGATCATTTGGGCAATTCATCAACCTAAGCACGGTCTCTTTTGACATCAACCCCATATGTGCTACGGTTGGATCCTCTGCAGTCCCATTAAAGGTACAAGGGTCACATCTTCTGAAGTCTCATAGGTATCTTACTTTTCTGATTAATGAGTAGTTGCAACTATTTCCATAACCGCTTGTCATGACTCCCACATTAGGACTGTTGTGGGATTTGGTGTGACTTGAGGCACTACTGACAATGGGAGTGGCATCGCTTCATTAGGTCGATTTATCGTGGACCGAACTTCTTCTACGACTGCCTCTACCCTCTTCCCCGACCTCTAGGTGGCATAATCTCTATTAAACACATAACGTACTAAGTCTATAACACTCAACTTGTATAATAACATATATGACATACTCCTCTTCTCAACATGCAAACATAATAACATAACATGCTAAACTTTACATTATCATAATCGATCAACAACATACAACATTTAACAAAAGCAGTTATTATTTTTAAAAATCATACCTAAAAGTGACAGTATATCTATTAAAAGACCATGGAATTAGCCGGTCTACAAAATCTAAACACTTAGTGCTCTGCTACAACGCCCTAATTTTCTTACCTAGATCAGAGACGTCACTACATGCATGAGTTTAATAACATATGCGAAAATCTAAATAAAACGTTTCAAACAAAGACATGGACTTATACGCTTAATTTAAAACAATAAATAGAAATAATATCGTCAAAATAAAACCTTAGCATAATCTTTGAGCACGAAAATGAAAAGCCACCTCTGAAACTACTAACTGAAAACCATGCATACTATTGTCCTATCTTAAATTTCATGGTCATTTTAGCATTCACTGTCAGCCGTATAGGGACGGTTTACCTTTACCTGAAAAACAAGAGTAACACGTAACTTGAGTATTTTAAAAAATACTCAGTAAATGACTTTACTGTTGATTTTACGCAAGAGGGTAAAAATTGTTGAGTCATAAGTTAATACAAAATTTAACAATAATTTTTTAAAAAAAATATATTAAGTTTAAGCACGTTTTTATTTTTATTTTTTATAATTAATTTACCGTTTGGAAGAGAGTTGATTGAGACGGTCAAAATGGGGGGTTGGAGAAGGGACGTCATTTAGTTATTGAATTCCACGTGTAAAATTGAAGACGACATCGTTTTATCAGAAATGGTCGGACTTTTGTCCCCTCTTCGCTTTTACATAGGATTCTAAATTGCAATGCTAATAAGAGAGACATAAAAGTGTTGTATTTGGATCCTATTTTGTTCTATTTCAATAACATTATCTCATCACCCTATCACTCATTCATCTGTTACGTTACTTATTTATCGCTTTTAAAAGTGAAGACTACCTCCATAAACTAACACGAGTCCTTTTTACGTACTGTATTTCACTCACATGTTTCCTAGTAAAATTCTCTAGAAGTAACCTTTTGTACATACACAAAGGTATCTATTTATCCGGTAGGACTAAGGCTTCGTGGAAACCTGTCCAAAATGAGATGAGGAATCCCCATTTGATAAACGGGGTAAGAGACGAGGATTGTGTTCCCTACCATAATCCTGCTTTTTATACATATAAAAACAAACAAACAAATATATATACGTTCTCTAGACTTTATTTTTCCAAAAATGTCTCGATTCATTGTTTTGTAACTATTTTTTATAAAAAAAAATTTATATTCTTTCTCGATTACATAATCTAAATAAGAGAAAATCGTCAGTCATTTGTTTGAGGGTCACATTCAATGAATTGATTTGACTCATTTTTTCAAAAAGCAATGAAAATAATAATTGTGGGTTGCAAAATGGAGAAGTAATGCCAAGGCATGTGATATGCCATTTTCTTGTACAATTAGGTCATCTTATATATATATATATATATATATATTATATAAATTAAAGAGAGAAAGGACACAAAAAAACACCCACAAATCTAAATCGTAGGATATGGGAAATGGATTTTCCCACAAATTTTTGGTAAATAAAAAATGGCATTTATATGAACATTCAAGTATTGGGACAAAATGATGATGCCTTGTGTTGTTTGTGAGCTTCTAAGTAATGGGACCTTGTGGTGCTTTGTCGGTTCTTGTCCATTTTCTTCTTCATTTTTTATAAATTCCAATCCTTGTTCTTATTCATACATATATATATATGTATATGTATATGTATATTAGTTTGTAGGGCTTAGAACAAACCTAATATGAATAACGAGCCTAATTTAATTGATCGAACTATTAGTTTTTTTCTAAATCTCAAAACTTTGGATGATATTACCTTCAATTGTACTATAATAATAAGTACAATAAATAAACGATATTACTGTCCACATTGGTTGGAGAGGGGAACTAAACACTCCTTATAAGTATGTGTAAATCTCTCTCTAACAAATGCGTTTTAAAATCATGAAGTTAACTTGACGATGATGATATGTAACGTTCTAAAATGTATAATATCAGCTAGCAATGGGTTTTAATAGTTCTAATTATTTTCAATCTTATAATATTTTAACATAAAAAATAGATTTAGAAGTTAGGTATTAACTTTTTCTTAAAAAGTTAATAATTTAAAATTAGACTGGATGGTGTTTTATTTGTAATAATAATAATAAAAAATGAAAAAAAAAACACGATTTATTATGTTTAAAGAGTAGTTTGTTTATTAATATTATATATTTTTTTTATAAAATTGATTATGTTCACATCTCAAAATATCCAGGAGAGAGAATCTTTTGACAAACCACTTTAATTAAAAGAGACATGTCGTGCCAAAACACACTAATATATTTTCTCCCTTATTTATTTTTTAATAACAAAACATAAAGAAGCCTTTAAAAAATAAATTAACAGTTCTTGGTTGAGGATTCAAATAAATGAATTGTAATCCTACCAAATTGGAGTAATTAATTTGTAAAATCATAATAAGATTCAATTTTTTTTATTGCCAAAATGAGACTAATTTAGTGGTAATTTAATGTTAAATTGACATTCAGATATCAAAAATTAAGTATACATTCAGATATCAAAAATTAAGTATACATTCAGATATCAAAAATTAAGTATCATTGAGTATAATACCGGAATTGGGTTGAGATAATTTTTTATTTTATTTTTGGGTTGGGTTTAGGTTAAAAGATTTTCATCCAAAAAGCAAATAAAAAGTAGGAACCCACGTCGTGTGGAGGAAGAAGAAGAATGAAAGAAGTAGAGAGTAGCTTCTTCACGTCAGTCTCAGTGAGGTGAGTAACGAAGAATGAAAGGAGAAAATGGCAAGTAGCGAGTCGAGTGCGAGAAAGAACGAATACGAAACTGGATGACGAGTCGAAGACAAACGAAGAGGAGTAATTGGGTTGGCCCAGCCTATCGAAGTAATTTGCTAGACCTAGGCAGAGGAAGAAGAATGTGGGTTAGGCTTGGACTTGGTTTCAACTCCTCTTCTATCTCTTCTCTATTTCTTCATGTAATTGGGCACGGGTTGACCCAGTCCTTTGCACACTAAACTCGCACCCAACCCAAATCCGATCACGCCTTAAAAAAAATCCAACTCAAACCAACCTTTATAATTCAAGTTGAGTTCTCAGTTCCTATCATTTAATTTGAAAAAAGAAAAAACAATTATGTAAATAAGATTAACACAAATGTATGAACTACATTTAATGTGTTTTTCTCAAAAAAAAAAAAAAAAAATCTAATATACCAACCAAATTCCAATAATTAGCATATGATATATTCAACAAGGTTATAATTAGTCCATAGAATTGGTCTCCATAGTTTTAATTCTAAAAGCATATTGGAGGGCAAAAAGTATATAATATCAATTATTAAAATAACTCTAAAACTCCACTATTATTTCAAAATAACATAAAACATAAAACAACAAAGAACAAATGGTAGCTAACACATGCAGGAACAGACTAGGGCTTGACCCAATGCAATATTTGGAGTGTAGCCTTTGTTAGGGCTTTCCCCAATCTAACATTTTGTTTTTTTTCCAGAGAATTAGGGCCCTATGAGCTGCTTTATATTATATCGAAACCAAATCGTCTACCTTTAAAATGGTAATTTGTGTATGAACCGATCCACTCAACTATGCTCAAATTAATAATAAACCGAGCTCATCAAACAAACCAAAACCGAGGGAAAAATAAAGAAATGGAATACTTTGTATATCAAATTCTACATGTTTTCCAAGGAATGTGCATGGCAAATGATGAAAAGTTTAAATACAATATATCTTTGTATTAGTTGAAAGCAATACATACATATAAGACAGTGGTTACCCTAAGTTATGAATGTTGGTTCAAGTGAAGTAAACTAAACCAAAATGAAATCAAAATATAAGAGAGTGGTTAAAGTAAAACACCCATAATACAGACATAGACAGAGAGTAAAACACATACCACAAAGGGCTACAAACAGATGAATCAAATTAGGAAGTGTTGTCCACATGCTTACTCAGTTCTTCCAACCTCCTCAGCCTCAGCCTTTCACTTTCACCAACCATCTAATATCATCATAATCACAACAAACAATACCTCTGTGTTCATATTAAATTCAATGTTCCCAGAAGAGAGAATTTCAGAATTTATGAGACTAACCTCCATTAGTTTTGATACTAATTGTACTTTCTCGCTGTTCTTTTCATTGAAGGCCTCAAGGGCATCTTTGTATTCTTTCTCCTGTTATACACAACAATTCCAGATCTTAAAAGGTTTCAAAAATGTTTGTCTCTTTGGAATAACTTGCGAGAAAGATTGTAAGAAGAAAAAAGGGGATTACCCTTTTTTGGCATGTTTGTCCTAGTGGTTTTAATTCCTTGTTTACTGCATCAATTCTCTTACGAATCTGTCCGATTTCTTTCCTCATTGGATCCGCTATTGCTTCAAGTTCCTGTTCATGATTCCCTTCAGGCTATTAAATTCTTTATCCAGTCATCCTAACTACTAGTTTACTTGTAATTTAAGGCAATAAAGAATGAAGTATGATTTAGCGGTTGAATTTAGGGGTTTCGATTCGATTTCGGAAAGCGCAGACTAGCAGCAGAAGAATTTCTAGGTCAGATGTTGAATTTCGCAAAATTGAATAGAATTCCGGAAAGAAATTAGAAATTGATAGCAGTTATTGCAGAGATGAAACAGAGAAAAGAACAACGAAGAGTTAATTAGTTAGGGTTTATGTGTAAGGAAAGAGATGACCTCTCGAATGGAAGCCAAACGCCTGTTTTCTTCCTCGACACGGCCGAGTCGAGCTTGAAGTTTCTGCTGAACTTCGGTCCTCATCCGCTCGATCTCCTCTTCCTTCTCCCTAAAAGCCGAAAGCGCCGATTTGGACATCTCTTCATCGTCTTTGCTACTGAAACTAAAATTTCCAGAATTCTGTAACATCAATTGAAGCTGCTGGTGCTGTGGATTTTGCTCCGCCTGCTGCATCTTCAACTTTTTCTCTCGATTTTTTCAGAGGAAGCGTTCTTGTCTCTTTGTTGGTTGAATGAATGAACTATGAACTCCCTTCCCTTTCCTTTCATGGGCTGCTCATTTTTCTTTCCTTTTTGTTTTTTTTATAATCTGTTCTTCCCATCTTCAAATTCTGACCCTTGGATTACATCCAGAAAACGGCCTTTTTGGGGCCAAAAATTAAAAATGTACCCATTTAATTAATTCCAATTAGAATTTGGAATCCATATTTGATACCTGATTTTTTCGACATTGTCACGTTGCTCATACATTATCTTCCACAGACCAACACGAATCCGCTATAATGTTTTGTCATCCTAAGAAAATTCTTAACCGGTCACCCAATATAGAATTGTTCTGAGAAAGTAAGTTTTAGCTCTGAATTTGTAGAATTGAGCTACCGAGAATGAACGTTGATATAAACCAAGAGACATCAATCATACAATATACTTAAATGAAGATATAAAGAAAATAGTAATGAAATTATCAAAACATATTTAAATTCATGCCACATTAAAGAAAAAATGAAGTTTCGTGTGATAAACTTTAGTACATTACAATTTAGAATTATTGTATTTCATTAATGATTTTTAAGACTTTTTATTTACTTACAATTACATCATGGTTACATTAAGTATAAATGTTAAACTCTTGAATGCCTCTAATAGTTTTATTGTGATGCTATAAAAAGTATGTATGTTGTATTTGTAAGTAGACTTGGAAAATACAGTAAAATGTGCATTTGTGCTTCTGTTTAGCCAATGACTAAGTTTCTTTGCAATTCTATGTAGTTTAGATTGCATGTAGAATCATTCAAGTTCGATATGATTAATCTTGCTTGTGGAGTGATTCGAATCTAAAACAAGTATTCTTGCGTTGAGATATTTGATCAACAAGAATCATTCAAGTTGATCGATCTTACTTGTGGAGTGATTCGAATCTCAAACAATGTTTTTGTCTTGAGATATTCGATCAACAAAGTAATCCGAAACTTACTCCCCTTGTAGTGATTTTCACATATCAAACGTGTACATTGTTCGTATAAGTAGTAACTTTTAACTCTTTTGAGTCCTTCGTGAACATTCTATTATCATAATCGCTCACAATCAAATGTGAAAAAGCTCTGACAAGCACGATCACGACACAATAAAAATAAAAAATTGGAACATCTATTTAAAATATTAATAGAAAAGAATTTACATAATTTTTTATTTATAAATGGGTGATATTAAATCTTATCCTATGAATGTTGGAAGGGTTCTAAGTAATTAAAGTCAACTTCATGTGCTTGGTCGTTGGCGGTTCTCAAGGTTTTTTTTTTTTTTTTTTTTTTTTTTTTTTTTTTTTTTTTTTTTTTTTTTTTTTTTTT
>NW_019268544.1:918621-966423 GCF_002738365.1 Cucurbita moschata
TTTTTTTTTTTTTTTTTTTTTTTTTTTTTTTTTTTTTTTTTTTTTTTTTTTTTTTGTTGCTATTCTATTTCATTTCAGGACCATATTTATGTCATATTACAATCAATACACTATCCTGATGTTAACTAACGTCACAAAAATTACATTTTTGGGCACTGTTTTGTAATTAATGTATTTTGATGGGCTCGTTTTTGTTTTTTGTTTTATACTATTTTTCAGATTTGTCTCAGTCATGAGTTAACTTAAAATGATGTCACATAAGTGTAGTACATGTTAGTGTGCTGGTGCGTAATTGATCGTTATCTAATTTTCAAGTATTTTTTTTGTGAACATAAATTATTCACTATATTTTTATCTACTCGTTATATATTGAAATTTAAATATTTCTAACGTGATAATTTAAATTGAGTTTTTTTATTAAAAAAATGTAAATATTATATCATTGGAAATATATTTCTTAGCACATGAGTTTTGAATCTATGACCTAATCGAGAAGAGAACCAGACAACATCCTTAACCGAAAAGGAAACTATACAATAATCTTAACTCAGCACGAGAACGAGTGCCAGCAAGAACGCTGAGTCTCAAAGGAAGTGAATTGTGAGATCCCATATCGGTTGAAGAGGAAAACGAAGCATTCTTTATAAGAATGTAGAACTCTCTCCCTAATAAATAACGGGTCAAAGCAGACAGCAGACAATATCAACTAGCAGTGGGCTTGGACTATTAAGTCTAAGATTACAACCAATATAAAACAATTAAAAAATAAATAAAAATAGATTAATGCATCATTTTTTAAAAAATTATCAGAAGTACAGTACATCCTATTTGGGAAAATCAACCTTTTCATGAACAAACTTCCCAAGATAATGGCAACCCAATGACTAATGAGTATGAACAGAGCAAGTACATAGTGCAAATGTTCAAATTAGTACAACTCTAGTGTATAAACAGAGTGTCAAGGCGTGTGTAGTTGTTATAATCAGAGAGACAAACTAAGAGGAGAAGAACTCACTCAATCGCCACTCGCACAGCCCCTGCAACCGCAATGCACACACTCGATAACCTTCTCCTCCCTTAGATGCTTGGGAACCCGGCACACGCACGTGGTCGCAAAATTATGATCTCGAGGTTGTATGCATCTTAGACAACACAAACGTTCATAACCAGGCTGCACAACAGACGACAACAGACACTTCATCAAGGCAGAAACATATATGAACCGTCCCTTGTGTTCGAAGATTTGAGAAAGGTAAAGTACATCACTACAAGTACTTGTTATAAGACTACTACTGACACCGATCGATTCAAATCATATAAACTGTTATGTATGTTACGCTCATCCCAACCATTCTTTTGAAAAAGGCACCTAGGTGCAGTGCTGTGTGCCTTGCTTTTTCTTGTACCGTGTACTGCCCTCTATTTTTCTCAATTAATGGGGAAAAGAACCCGGGTTTTCAAATTTTTGGATAGGATGCCTATTTTCCCAAAAAGGTTTCTTACCCTAAGCCTATCGCTAGCAGATAGTTATCCGCTTCGGCCTGTTACATATCGCCATCAGCCTCACAATTTTAAAACTCGTCAATTAGCCACACCCTTATAAAGAATGTTTCGTTCCCCCCTCCAACCAATGTAAGATCTCACAATCCACCCCCTTTCAGGACCCAGCATCCTCTCTGGCATTCATTCCCCCTCTTCGATCGATATGGAATCTCACAATCCACCCTCCCCCCTTCGGGACTCAACGTCCTTGCTGGCACACTGCTCGGTGCCTAGCTCTGATACCATTCGTAACAGTTCAAACCCACCACTAGCAAAATTGTCCGCTTTGGCCTGTTACGTATCGCCGTCAACCTCGCAATTTTTAAAAAACACGTTTGCTAGGGAGAGGTTTCCACACTTTTATAAAGAATGTTTCATTCCCCCCTCTAACCACGTGGGATCTCACTTAAACCCCATTTCTTCAACTTCCAGCATCCCATACAACAATACTATGTTGTCTTACATTCTAGAAGACTATATGCACCACAATGCATCTTATACTTCAAAAGATACTGATCTAACTTACAACACTTCTTCCCAAAATTATGGCTCAAGTGTCATTTGGTTACTTCATACTACTTATCTAAAACCACCAAGCTTTCAGAATATTCTGTTTAAGTCCCTAGAAGCGACTTCTTTTTAATAACCCAACCAACAAATTTCATTCATCCCTAGACGTAACTTCGAACACTTGGCCTACGTAGACACTAACCCTTAAGCAAATGAACAAGATTCATACCATGTCAAGCTTATGTTAAACATTTTACAGAAAACATGAGAGAGGACAAAACAAACCTTCTTCCATTTTGCAATTAAGTTACGATCAGCATAGCCTTGGTCCAAACAGAATTCAAACAATTCTTTAGATATCTCCTTCCTTCGATGATAGAGATCAAAGATATAGCGGCTCTTCTGATGCGCTATTTTGAATATAGGCCACAATGTCTCACATTTTCTCTTACCATCATGTGGATCATTCTCAGCTGCAATCATCAAAAGAGTAAAACCAGCATCAGATTCATAAACCCTAATGAAGAACAACGAAAATATTAACAAACACATGGTAATGAAAGATAGAGAGACCTTCTCTCATCTTAGCTTGCAATTCTCTGAGAGTTGGTTCAATTAGCTCCCATCCCTCCGGATACTTGACACGGTTTGTCTTAATCTTGGGCATTTTTGCTGCAAATTTGTCAACGATATACGATAATCAAGTACAAAATTCACGGAAGCTTATTGAGTACAGAAAAACAAATTCAGTAAGAACGTTTAATCGGACTGCCATGTATTTACAAGACAGTATGATGTCCAGCTTATACTTGAATCGGATTCTCCTTTTCGTTTTACTTCTATCGATAGATATACTGCTCCTACACATATCGATACACAAACTCCAGAAATCCAAAAACCCTAAGACAAAGGGGCTGAACAAAACAGAGAAAGAAAGGGGGAGTTACCTGGGAAATATCCTTGCCCGGTGGGTGATTGAACACTCCGGACGGCAAGATATTGAGGCCGTCAGAGAGGAAAGGGACAAACCGCGAATCGGAGCGGAGCGGAGGCGAGAGAAATGCAAACGAGAGGAATCTGAGCCTGAGGTAGAGACAAAAGAGAGAATTTTGAAATTCTCTTTTAAATTAAAATTAAAAATTAAAAATATATACCATTGAACTTTTAAAAAAATAAAAATAAAATAAAAAAAAACTTTTTAAAAAACTTCAAATCCACATACTTTAAACGTTTTTTAAAAAATTAAAAAATATCTTATACTCTTACCTATATTATACTTTTAGAAATATAAAAATAACTATAAACTTACGAAAGTAAAGTTAAAACCTTAAATTTGAAAACGTTTAAATAATCTATAAGTAGTCCCACTTTTGAAAGTTTTTTTAAAAATCGAAAACAATAATGAAACTTTTTAGATAATATTTTTTAAATGAAGTACTGACAATTATCATCATCCAAAACTAACGGTAAATATATTTTTTTTTAGACCAAAAAGTTGAGAGGTTAGGAGGTTAGGCTCCACTTATTTTATATCAGGTTGCCAATCATTTTTTGGTCAAAGAAAATTCCCCATTGGTCATTACTTCCATTTGCTGGAAGGACGAGGCAACTCATTTTTCTGGTATCAAATTGATATATAAAATGGAACTCCGGAGACCTTCCAAGCCATGAAAATGGTGAAGCCTTGATACAATATTCTCGATCACATTTACATTACGCTACCAATATTAATTACAGCAAGAACAAGATGTTGGAATAAAGGGCTTTACCAGCCATGGCGACTGCCTCTTTCCATGGTTGATGCTTTCCTTTTTGCTAGAACAATTCGAACTCCAAGTGCTCTCCAGTCGACTTGCTTTCCAAATACCTGAACTTGTTTTGTTGAGAAATCATGCTTGGAATGTCCATATCACATACCTCCGGGACTTCTGGAGGAATTGCACAACGGATCAACGCCCAGTTTAGCCCCTCGAAGAACGGGTGCTGTTTGATTTCGGCCGCTCCTTTTTCCGTCCCGAATCGACTTTCAGGCTCCTTCACTAACAGCCCTCGGATTAGATCCCTTGCTTGGAAACTAACGATCGGGCTGTCGGGGAAACTGAGGCTCTGCAATACTACATTGGCTAATGTCTCTTCGTTGTTGGATCCCTTGAAAGGGGTTCTACCATATAGAAGTTCATAGAGAAAAACACCAAACGTCCACCAATCGACTGCAGCTCCATGACCCTCTCCTTTGATGATCTCCGGTGCCAAATACTCGTGAGTGCCAACGAAGGAATTTGATCGTGCATCGGTGGGTTCAGCAACGAGCTGGGGCAATGACCTGAACTGAGTTGTGAGGTCGGGTTTTGACTTCCTTGTTTTGGAAGCAGCTGGTAAGAACCTTGGGCTGAAGCATGGGACTTGGCATGATGGTTCAATGCAAAAAGGCTCAGCACAACTAGAATCTGTACATGGACCTGATGTCTTCGCCGAGTCTGAATCGGAGGATGATGACTTCAGGAGTGTTGGACAGACCGTGCACCTAAGCGACAGGTCGAAGTCGGTGAGCATTATGTGACCATCTTCCCTGACAAGAATGTTCTCGGGTTTTAAATCTCGATAAATAACTCCAAGCATGTGCAAGTACTCCAAGGCAAGGAGGACCTCAGCAACATAAAATCTGCAAAACGGTATCGAAGCAGTTTTAGGATGAGTTCAACAAGAAATGCACGACTGCTTGAGCCGAACCAGCTACAAGATTCAATAAGTTATCATAAATAGACTATGGCATTCGAGGGAATCGAGAGTGTGCCATTACCAAGATTGTGCTATTGACATTGTCATAAAATATGGCATTCGAAGGGATCGAGAGTATAGATATCAATTTGATCAAATCAACTTGAAACTGCATGTTTGTGCTTAACAAAGTATAGATTAAGTATATATGAGTAGCATGCACCTCAGATTTTACGTACTTTTCATGCGATGTTCGGTGCTTTTTGCATCTATTTAACGTCAGCAAACAAGATGCAGAAGGTGAAAACAACTAGCTAAAACTTTTACCTTGCTGCAGGCTCAGGAAAAACTCGGCCGAGCTGCTTCTGCCGCAGAACATGAAGATCTCCACCGGGACAATATTCCATGACAAGACATGATAGATTATCTGAAGTAAATTGAACATAAAGTGTTGGGAGGAATGGATGATCTAGCATTCTCAGTATTTCTCTCTCGGTTTGCGCTCTCGGCATTTTCTTCCGTCTTGCTAGAAACTCGTTGTCCATGACCTTAATGGCAAATAGGCAATTAGTGCCATTTAGCTCGGCAAGATACACCGTTCCAATGTCCCCACAACCAAGCTTCTTTAAGAGATTGAAATGCCTCAAGCTGAGAACCCCATGCTGCAATTGTGCGTGACGTATGGCTTCCCACCTTACATCTTTCGACATATGAGGTCTGTTACCATTACTCGATCCATGCCCATTGCAGTCATCACTTATAATACTCGTAGTACTGCTACTGTACTCGCCTTGACTACTTTTTGAGCTTTGAGAGAACTCACCCTTATCTCGTACCCTTGTATTGTTTTTTACTCGAACATCAGAAGCCTTGCCATCCGTGATGCCTGATTTGTTAGCACCAGATTTTGAACTAGCATTATTTACATCAGTACCAAGAGCACTAAACTGGGAAGCAGAGCCCTTCTTCGAGTCTTTAGCTGCACTGTTCAATGCGCAGTGGCACCTCTCACATATCAACTTCTTTTTACTAGGATCCGTGTCGCCATTTACTGCATTGTATGTGCTTGAACTACATGTTGGAGAACTCAAATCCTGTTTGACTTTCTTTTTAACCAGCCCCTTGTTCCGAATAACTGGTTTGATCGAACGGGAATTACTTCTAGATAACTTGCTTACCTTATTGCCACTACCCAACTTAGATGAAGAAGCAGTTTGCAGCCGACCTTTCCGTCCAGCCTTGGACGATGACACTTTATTTCCTACCCTGCTCGAGACAAGAATCTTCTTCTCCTTATCTAATACCTTCTTAATCGTACAAGAAGATATAGATGGTGGGGTAATGGACTCCTCTTCCTTCTCCAGCTCTGCCTTTAATGTTTGAGGTCCAACTTTCCTTGACAGAGTGGTATTGACGTTTTGTTCGACAGTACCAACCTCAATAGAACTTTGTGTTTTCGTAACCGTGAACTGAGGAGAAGAACGAGAACTTTCAGCTGGTGATTTAACAGCAGATGCTTGGACATGCTCAAGTCTCTGCTCAACGTTCTGTTTTTTGCCCTCTGGAACCAGGGATATTTCGACCACACGCCCCCCCTTACCGTTATCTGAAGAAGAGCCTGACTCAGTGGCTTCAACCATAACGGAATTGTACAATGTCTTGATCCGACCAGCTTCCGAGAGTCTTGACAAGGTAGCTGGTTTTGATGATCTTTTCATAGCAGCCATCTCAGACGCCTTTGAAAGGCACAGTTCCCTGAGTGCCTGCTTCAAACTACCAGAATCAGAAGTACCAATACCTGGCGAGCGAGGCATGCCAACACTTATTGGCTTCTTTAGCGTACTTTTTCTCAGCGCATTTACATCTACTTGTGAATGACCTAAGCTCTTGGATGCATTTTTAATACTAATCGACTCAAAAAGCTGATTGATATCATCCTCTAGAAATCCCTTGAATCCAATTTTCAATGCAGAAGGTTTCCGATCTCGGTGAGATACAAAATCCGAATGACGAGATTCTACCTTACTTTGAACAGCCTTAATTTCTTCCCTTGCTTCAACAATTTCACATGTATTAGATCCCATTACTACCTTCACTCTCAATACCAAAGCCCGTAGATAGCGGCTCCACAGAACTTAACAATGGTGTAGTTTATTGATCCACAATGCTAACTCATTTCCGACATTTCAATTTACATACAAATGATTTAAAAATCTAGAAACCGAACTCTCACGCTCATGAGCTATTCTTCGCATCACTAGCACATTGGCAATCTCCTCTTTTGCGCCCCATAACCTGAAACATTCAGAGTACGAAATCATCACAAAAACTTCAAGATATAAGCTAATTCACCATACATTAAAACAGGCTAAGAGCTCAACAGCTTAACCCAAATGTATATCTCTCATCAATGTTTACTTTCTTATTTGCTGTTGTCACATTTGGAAAGAAACAGCATAGTTTCCAAATTAATAGCCATGTTTCATGTCGTTTTCATAAGCAACACATTTGCAAGTATGATGATTTCATAAACCCTATTATCTTGAAAACAGATATCAATGTTGGGAGTTACCATTGTTATCCCATTGGTTGAAGATAACTCAATCCGCTCTCAACATTTGGAAGAAGAAGAAACACACTCAAACAGAACAAACTACACCAACAAATAATAAATCTCAAAGGAAACATAAAGAGAAGAGAGATAAAGAAAGTTCGTATAACTTCATGATTAGCATCTATTATTGCTACACACCAGATGCCCAGACAGTCACTAAGATCAAGAACCACAAGATTTAGAAAACATCAAGGAGAGAAATCAATCACAACTACAGAAATCGCTTACAGAAACAACTGGATCGAAAAAAACAAACCACAAAGCCATCATTCAAACTTGAAACCACGAAAATCCTATCTCGACGATTCACAGATACATCTAAGATTCGATAGTAAAATCATTCTACTCGAAACGACATTCTAGATCAATAAAACAACCAAATTAGCTCAACGAATAAGAGATAGATTGAGCTCCAGAGGAGACGAAATCAAACAGGAAAATGAGCAAAAGAAAGGAGAAGCAGAAGAAGATGAGATCAGACACAGATTTTACCTGAGAGACAGTGAGCGAAAACGGCGGAATGGAGGTGCGTGAGAGGATTATGAAGAATGCAAACGAGATCAACGCTTAAACAGTAAGAAAAACCTAGGTCGTGGTCCGGAGCGGTGGGCGGAGAGAGAACGGCAGGGCAGAGAGAGATGTAGAGAGAGTAAAATAGTATCTTTCTCTTCAGAATTTCTGATACTGCCTCTGATTATTTAGGAGAGAAGAGGCCCCACCTTTGGCAGCTTATGAACAGTGGGTTTATTGCAATAAATAAATATAATAAATGTTACTTTTCCTATTAATAATTATTACATTTATTTTTCTTTCTTTTTATACCCTAACTATTTCCCTTTTTAATTAAATTACCCCTATCCTCAACTTTTTCATCTATTTTATATATAGAGAGATTTAAAAAATAATAATATTATTACTGAAATTAAAAGTTTTAAGATGAAAATGGTATTTAAATTTAAATTAAATATTATAAAAGGGAGAGGTTCAAAAGGAGAATTTCATTTCATTTCTGGAAATTATATAAATATATATATATCAAAATAACATTTGTGGAAATTAGTTTTTTATTGCTCAATTAATTTAAAACCTAAATTCAATGGATTAATATAAATTAGCATCGTAAATGATTTCACTCCTTAGTCCATAATTATTGGATTTGGAAATAAAATACTTATATGTTTAATTATTAAAAGAAAATTCCTAAAATTAATTAAATTATACGAAATAGGATTGGATTTTAAAATACCAATATCAATTAATTATTTCACGACAATGTATTAAAATAATTCGGATCTTTAATTCCAACACATGGGTTAAATTCTTATAAACTTTTATTATTTTTAATTAAATCAAATTATAACTAAATTAATAAAAATATGTTTAACTTTTTGGTATTTAACCATTTGTTAGCATATATACTGGGGTTAAAAGTATTTTGAAATTTTTAAAAATGTTTAAAAGAAGCATTTTTTATTTAAAATTTAAAGATAATATTAAAACTTTTAAAAGTTCAAAAATATTTTTACATATTTTAAATAACTTCTTATATAAAATTTATATTAAATAATTTTAAGTTTTAAGAGAAAATGAGAGATTTATCGTAGCAAAAGCTTTAAATACCTATAGATCTCAAACACTTACCAACCAAACAACTCCAAAATAAATTAATTAAAAAAAAACAAAAAACAAAAATAGTAACTAATATTTTGAATATTTTTTTTTTCTTTCCAAATTATAGCTGTACTAATTAAACCAAACAGTAAAATTGGATGAAAAAAGGAGACAAAATAAAATTGTACTTACTTTGTCATGTGATCCATCTATTATTGGAGGGATCAAACTGCAAATACTAAATGCTAAATACTTTTTCACAAAATTTTATTAAAATTTTAATAATATTTTTAATTAAAAAAATATTATTACTACTTCCGTGAAATTTTAAAAGTAGCGTTAAACTCTTTTATCTTTAAAAAGAAATTTAAAGTTTTTACCCTCCATAAATTATTTATAAATTTTTTAATATTATTTTTTTAAAAAAATTTATGATTACTTTCTAAACAGGTTACTTTTTATAAGTACACGTTTCAACGTAATTATAAAATATTTTTTATTTTAATTTAATGATATTATTTAAAATTTTAAAATAATGAATGTATTTTTTGAGATAAAATATTTGTGTTGGGAATTGACATTCGAGAAAGTAGCATTACGTTAAAATGGACACTGTTAAATTATTGTGGTGATGGATGCAAGAGAAATTGGAGCCTTGCTCAATATTTTGGCCACAAATAAATAAATAAATATATATATATATATATAAAGCTTATAATAATAAATAATAATATTATTATTATTTGTATTTTTATTATTATAATAAAAATAGTTTAAAAAATAAAATTTTGAATGAAATTTGGTTAATCCAATTTACAAAAAGAAATGAATCGAAAGGTAAACGACTCATGTTCAAAATTTAAATCCAGCGCTTGATATCTTAGACATTTCTTTACATCGCCTACTACATAGTTACATTACCTACTTCATACTTCTGAGAGTGAAGATTATCCTATAGACCAACTTTCAATATATTTTGTCTTCACTCACATGTATCTTTAAAAAAAATTAAAAAATTCACTAAATATAAAATTAATTATAAAGTTTCGGTGTGATATAAGTTAAAATTAATTATTTTTTTAAAATGTGAATTGTGAGGGAGAGAGAGAGAGGAGGGAGGATTTAAATCCTTCACATTTTCTTCTGACCACTTTTGTCTTCTTCCTCTGTTCCCTCTGTCTCCTAATTTTGAATTGGCTCTCAATGCGATGCATTTATTAATCATTTGTCGACGCTGCCCCTTTTTGTTCCTTTCCCCCACCCTCTTTTCCCCTTTTTTATTTTATTTTATATATATATATATATATTTAATTATCCATACCAATTTATTAAAAAATAATAAATTCAAATAATTGTAAGGTGGTTAATATTTGCTTGCATTACAAGGGAATTTACATTATTCTGTTAGAATTTATTAATTACAATAACACAAACATATAATCTTATGGCCGCATTAAAATATATTACGTGCATCACACTTTATAATAAAAACCATACAATAATATATTCTGTATTTAAAACGTTAGGTATAACACTCCCATAATTTTCAACCTCTCAATCTTATATTAATGACGGGGATTCCTTCCAAAAATCAAAGTCAAGTACATATTTTAATAATTGATAAGACGTGAAGAAAATAATAATTAAAATAAAATTAATTTTTTTAAAGGTAATTTTATTTTATAAGTTTTCAAATAAATACTTAGTTTATATTTGACATTTTAATATTATTTTAATTAATTTTAGGAGGGAGGAGAGGAGAGGGAAATTCTACATTAATTACTTTTAATGTAAAATGTAATCTTAATTGCTTTACTTTATTAATAATTAATTGATTAATTATGTAATATAAATATTTCAATTAATTAATTTTTTTTTTCATAAATTTGTATTATAATTTAATATTTTATTTTATTATGGGAAGGAGTTAAAAAAAGGAGCACGGTAATTGATGAGTTTAATGTATTTATTATCTAATTAACTTTAATATATATATATATATTAAGTTCTAATATTATGAAATTAATATATTTTATATGCGTGACATATATATATATATAATTCCTTGGTTGTAAGGACCATCCCAAATCTCAGTCAGTAAATCTAGAAAAAGGAAAGGCTAGGAAAGTGATAAAAATTTGAAAGTGAAAAGCAAAATAAAAAAATAATAAAATAATAATAATAAAAAAATAAAAAAGGCTACAATAATGGGGGAAAAGAAACCATCACTTTCACATCGCTATGCCCACCATTGAAAGGGATGGTTATAAACTTGTCAACTTCCCTTAAATACCAACTCACAAAAACATGAAAGGAATGGCCTTTTCCATGTTTTCGGCACTCGGGTAGGGTTCAGTAAGCCATGACCAACTCGAAATATTGTTCGTTTTGGCTTGTATCAACTTCATGCTCACAATTTTAAAACGCGTCTGCTAGGGAGAGGTTTCCGGGATGTTTCTCGCCTAATGATTGGCTCTAATACCATTTATAATAGCATCAAAACCACTACTAACAAATATTGTCCGTTTTAGCCCATTATGTATCACCGTCAGCCTCATAATTTTCAAACACGTCTACTAGGGATAGGTTTTTACACCTTTATAAGAAATGTTTCCCGCTGGGTAACGACCTCTGATACCATTTGTAACAATCCAAAGTCCACTACTAGCAGATATTGCCTGTTTTGACCCGTTACGTATTGTTGTCAACTTCACAATTTTAAAACGTGTCTACTAAATATAAGTTTCCAAAATGCTTCCCGCATGATGATTGACTCTGATATCATTTGTAACAAATATTGTCCGCTTTTGTCCATTATATATTGCTATCAACCTCATAATTTTAAAACACGTCAATTAAAGAGATGTTTTTACATTCTTATAAAAGAATGATTCGTTCTTCTCGATCAATTAAAACAAACCGAAAGGACGATGCACAGGTAGAGAAATGTTTGGCGTAATATGTGTAAGTTCTAAGACCCAAATTGAGTAATTTCCAAAATAAAATGAATGAATATGAATAATGTTAATTTTGTGGTCCTTTTTCGATGGAAAGCTTCCAAATATTAATGTGAACTCAGATTTGTTTCCTTTCCTGAATATTAGTCTTCTCCTAACTTTGATAAATAATATTGTCACACTTTTTTCTTATTATATGCTTGTCCTCTCTGCCAACTATATAATTCAGTTTTCATTTCGTGTCTCCTTACCCCTTTATGACGTCATAATTGGCTGGATAATAACGTATCACTAATTTTTACAATGGTTAAATTAAAAAAAATATATATATATATAATTTCATCTTCTCAATTTAGAAATACGTGTCAATGTTTATAGATCATTAATCAATTTAATTTTTTTAATTAGTTTATTAACTAAATATAACTTAAATTTTATGTCTAAATTTTTTTAATTAATGGGTCGTAACGGGTTCTAATCATCATGCCTTTTTTTTTCCCTTTGCCCGATCTAATATGCACTCGCAGAGGGGTCTTGGGTAATAGGTATGTTCTCAAATGAATTCCTATAACTATAAGAAGAAGTAAGCATTCCGGATAAGAACTGAAAAGGGTGTTTAGCTCCACGAGAAAACTCGATCAAATCTTTCTTTGTTTTGCTTAATACATTTAATTTAACCTATGGTTTGCAGAGAATCGGTTGTTTATGAAGAAGGACATCTTTGCTTTTACTCCTAATGGGCCCCGGGACTAGTGCCTATGGAGATTTCCCTTGGTCTAATTCTACGCCTTATGACGAAAGGGGAGTCGACAACGTGAGCTTGACTGCCTGGCTTTCGGCCTTCTTTCTTGATCCAACTTCATTATTACTCTAATCGACCTACTTAATGCTTGTGCTGGATTCTTATATCTTAAAATGGGCCGATGGGCCGATGATTCAGGTTGGGCTTTGTACAGAGTAGGCCGGTTTAAGTGGGCCGGGCTGGTAAATGGTGGGCCTTGAGCTGCTATTCGACTGGGTTTAGATCGGCCTTTGGGCTTTTGGCCCAGTAACTGTCTAAAGTGAAAGCGCCTTGAAGTTAGTAACGATTAAGGCAAAGGAGCTGCCACGTCGAATTGAAATTCAGCCTTTGAGTATCATCGGGCCAATAAGGAGCCGAGTCGCCCGATAAATATATGATCAATTCCTCATCTAACACAGAAGATATTCATTTGAACAACAAAACAAATACCTCTCTGGATTTAGCCATGGCGGATAAGACCTTCAAGTATGTGATTGTCGGCGGTGGCGTCGCGGCTGTAAGTTTCTTTCATCTTCCTCATTTTGTTTCCGATCGATTCTCTGATTCTGGAGTTCGAAATTTGCAAGGCGAAACAGAAATTGTCAAATTTCTTCTTGTTCGGATAAATTAGTTCGAGGTTGTAGTGTTTTGAAGTATCCTGTTCTGAGAATTTCGTATATTTCTTCTCCTTTTCTTCAAATTATTAGTTGATGCTTCAGCTGCAGTGCACGAATTCTGCTGATTAGCGACATTTCCAATGTTTCATTCTTCATATTTTTCCCCCGATGAAATAAGTATTGTTAATTACTTCAGATTCTATACCGAAACATTACATTGACAGAATCTGATTGAAAGTTCTTTTACATTTAATAATAATACTAACAAAATCTTGATGTGTTGCTCTATCAATTGTATTTTGTCAAGTCTAAAAAGATTCTTGAAAAAACAATTGATTTTTCATATGCATGTGGATTTTATTTTAATAGAATTTAGTTGTTAAATTGGACATTGATTTATTCATTTTTCAATGTTAGTGGTAAGATTTAAGTGGAGTAGTTTATATACTTCATTTGAACAATCCAGTGTGATGTAGAAATGTTGGAGAACAATGGAACGAAGTAAAATATAATTATAAAGGGTAGGAAGAACAAATCTGGACCAGTTATTTGCTTTCTGTTCTCCTCAAAATTAAAACCAATTGATTTCAAGAATTCCACACCAAATTGTAATGAACCGATGGCTCCTAATTGGCGTGTTTGATTAGGGAGGAACGCTGTCAAACAATTTGATCTTCTTTATACAGGACATCATTGTTTCGCCTTCTTAGGGATTTGTTTGCCGATGCAGGGATATGCAGCTAGGGAATTCGCAAAACAGGGACTAAATGCTGGAGAGTTGGCAATTATATCCAAGGAGGCGGTACGTTATCTCATCATTGTTTGACTCATGTTTGTGCCAGGCCTTTACAGTTTCAAATAACACTTATTGGAAATGATATCTTATTGCTTTCTAATGGAATAACTTGCCAAACACTTCCTTTATTTCCCTCATTCGGGAATGGAAATTGGCATAAATTTTCTGTCCATGCGCTTGGTTATTATGTGTATATTTTCTACTGTCAGGTTGCTCCTTATGAACGTCCAGCTCTCAGCAAAGCCTATCTATTTCCCGAGTGTGAGTTGAATTTGACTGAACTTGAGCTCTATGCCATCATCTTTCTTTCTTCCACCTGAATTTTTGGTGTAAGGGGAAAAGCTTTCAAAATGGGTGCACGTTTCCAATTTCCATCTCATAGTTATTTGGTTTTTGCAGCACCTGCTAGATTACCGGGGTTCCATGTATGTGTTGGAAGTGGTGGGGAGAGGCTGCTTCCAGAGTGGTACAAGGAAAAAGGTCATATTACTTATTTCATTCTTGAAATTCCTTCATTCAGCAGTTTTCTAATGACTTCCTAACCAATCACTTCAGGGATCGAGTTGATTCTTAGTACAGAAATTGTTGAAGCAAATCTCTCTGCCAAGACACTCAAAAGTGCTTCTGGGGCAATTTTTAAGTATCAGATTTTGATTATTGCCACTGGTTCTACCGTGAGGATTCATCCCTCCCTTCTGCGAGGGCATTCTGGATTATCTTCTCCGTGATTCCGTTATATATGACTTCACTTGCATGTTGCTTGCAGGCAATAAGATTGTCAGACTTTGGAGTTCAAGGAGCTGATGCCAAAAACATTTTTTATTTGAGAGAAATTGTCGATGCTGATCAACTAGTTGAAGCAATCAAAACAAAGAAAAATGGAAAAGTGGTTGTTGTTGGAGGAGGATACATAGGTCTTGAGCTTGGTGCAGCGTTGAGAATGAACAACTTTGATGTCAGCATGGTTTATCCTGAACCATGGTGCAGTAAGTAGTGTTCATACAATTCCAATGGAAATATACTCTCGGCTTTAAACTTTTACAATATCATTCAATTCTATTCTTGCAGTGCCCCGGCTGTTCACTCCTGCAATAGCTGCTTTCTATGAAGGTTATTATGCAAAAAAAGGAGTCACAATCATTAAAGGCACAGTCGCTGTAGGCTTCACTGTTGATGCTAATGGAGAGGTAAGACCTTAAGAGCACCATCTTTCACAACTCCCACCTGGTTAAAGACATTTTCGATGCGACGGAGGCTGTAACGGTTATTGAATGTGGTTCAGGTCAAGGAAGTGAAACTTAAAGACGGGCGGGTTTTAGAAGCAGACATTGTTGTTGTTGGTGTTGGTGGACGACCCTTGACAAACTTGTTCAAGGGCCAAGTCGAAGAAGAAAAAGGAGGCATTAAGGTGAGTGTCAAATGAAATTAAGTTTTCAAGAAAGCTCATGACTTTCCTCTTAGCAGTTTGTCCTTGTCTTGTAGACTGATGGATTCTTCAAAACGAGTGTTCCTGATGTGTATGCCGTGGGCGATGTAGCTACTTTTCCTTTGAAGCTTTACAGTGAATTGAGAAGAGTCGAGCATGTTGACCATTCTCGCAAATCAGCAGAGCAAGCTGTAAAGGTGGGCGAACTTCATCCCACGAACATACATTTAAGATGTCAACAAAATACCATTTGTTTAAGACCCTTTTGCTTTAATGGCAGGCCATCAAGGCGAGCGAAGCGGGCAAGGCCGTCGAGGAGTATGACTATCTACCATACTTCTACTCTCGATCCTTCGATTTGTCGTGGCAGTTCTACGGGGATAACGTTGGAAACGCGGTGTTGTTCGGAGACAGCAGTCCTGAATCAGCAACTCACAAGTTTGGATCATATTGGATTAAAGATGGGAAGGTTGTGGGAGCTTTCTTAGAGGGTGGTAGTCCTGAAGAAAACAAGGCCATTGCCAAAGTTGCAAGTGTTCAGCCATCAGTTGAGAACGCAGATCTGCTGATACAGGAAGGTATCTCCTTTGCATCTAAGGTTTAAAAATTTCTTCCATTCACACCATTAACTCAATAAATTCAGGTGCTTAGACTGAATATTTGATCTTCATATAGCAATGAACTCTCTCTAGTTTCTTAACTCTGTCTGTTTGTCATTGGAAAATCGAACTGAATCTTAGAACTAAATTTATCGAAGATTTTAAATTTAGTGTTGGATCAGCCAATGAAATGTTTAAGATTTTACATTAAAAAGCACGAGAAACATAGAAAAATATATTTTAGGATTTCATGGTTTCCAACATCTAGAACATATTGAGATAGTTAAATTTTTCTTGACTCATTAAGAAGTACGAGATATCTTAGAAACAATGTTAGCGCAACATGGGATGAATGCGTTTTTAAAAATTTTTTTTTTTATTAATGTTTTTGCATGCTTTGGAAAACATGTGAATTCATGATCATTTTGCTGGCATAATTATTTTTTCGACTGATATATGTCAATATTTATTTTATTAGCATAAACTTTTATCAACACTTATATTAGTTTTTCCAATGCAAAATTTGTAGCAATGATCGTTTGTATATATGTTTATAAAAAAATTAATTTTGAATGAATTATTAATGTAGGCAAATGCATTAATTATTAGCCGTCAGGTAAGTATCTCTAGTTTAAGGTTGTTTATGACCTTAAAAAATAATTAAAAAAAACAAGAAAAAATCTCTAGTTTAAGGTTGTCGGAAAAAGAAAAAAAAATATATACTTTTTTTAATGGTTGGAATAAGGCATTTTAACATGTTATTCTTTATTTTTTTTTTTTAATGAAAATAGTCTCTTTGATTTTTTAAATTGTACTTTCATTTGTATCCTTAAACCAGAAAATTTATGAGGGTATTAATATTCAAACTTAAAATTATATCCCTTTCTAAGCGAATGTTTTCCGACTAAACTTGATTTATGTTAATTTCGTATAGTGTAACACAATATTTAATGTCCGATTCTCTCTTGTGAAGATTTTCATCTTTACCAACTTGGTCCGATTGTGATGCATGAACCATTTCACGAAGCATGTGTCTAGATAGTCCAAAGTCTCGATTGTTAGCTCGCGATCTTCTGATTAAAAAATGTCAGATTCAGATGTATAAGTGGATTATTACGCAGTGAGGATTGTCACATTTCATTCGTTTCCCATTTCTCACTCCAGTATTGAACTTTGGTTATTTCTTTTTATTTCATTCATTTTCCATTTTCTACCTCTAAATTAAATTGACTTGTCATAATAATTTCAATCCTAGTAATATCAACGATACTACCACTTCTTAATACTTGATATAGTATATACATGTACTATGCAGATATCAATCCCGTATCCATTTTTTATTTTTTGTGGGGCAAATATTTCAATACATTACATGTCATTACATAAAACACATAAACATAAATAATATGATGCATGCAGATGCCAGAGATATACACCTATCATACATCATCCAATCTATTATTTCGTATCTAAAATTCTTGAACTTAAAAATGATGTATAGTTGATTTCGTATAATTATTTGATTAATCTAGAAAACTTTCATATTTATAATTAGCCTTCATTACTAAATTTTTATTAAGCATTTAATAAATTTTTAATCCTTCAAATTTAAATTTATTATTTCTTAGAATATAAATAATTTCATGTATACAATATACTTGAGAATTCCTTGTACAAATAAAAAACTGTTCTAAGGCTTAGTCCGATATGAGCTAGCAGAGCGACCTAATGGACCTATAGATCATGGGCCCCAACGATCCGAGATTAACCGGCTAAACTCATTAACCTTGTTAACCAATATTTGTTAACTACTAGGACACTCCACTATAGCCTAGTAGTTGCACTCCCCTCACTATAGATATATTTCTGTCCATTTGATATAACCATGATTAGTAAGTCGATTCTTTACACGTTGTTCGTAACTAGAGCTGGATCAATTTACCGCTTTACCCCTAAAGTTACTTTTGTTCCTTAAGTCCCACTGATCTTCTCATGAACAATTGGTTTGTGGTCCAACCACCAAACTGAATCCCTCTCGGGCCAATGAGACTTGGAGTCAGTACTTAAGGGAACAACCTCTCTACTATCCCTAAAAGCGGGTAGGAGGGAATTCCATCTTACACCCTATGTCCTCAGCTATTCACCCAGTCTTACCCCTGAAATGGAAGGCTTATTGAGTCGGCGAACTCGGGCCACTCTCACCCATGCAAATCTAAGGATAATTCCGAATAAACAAGAGCTCATAGTTAGCTCAGGATTAAGATCGAGTTATTTAGATCATCGAATGAAAAAATCAGTCTCAATAGTAAACGGCATTATAAAGTGAGAGTGGTTTTCTTCATGGTCCAATCTTATGCAATACTCATTGCACAGGACGCCCCCACTCACATGTCTCCACATGTACAATTTAGTGATCACATTGTTTATATCATATACAAAAGTGGGCCGCATCCATAGTGTCTCCAGAATATCCCTGTACTATAGATCATTTTGACTATATACTTGAACTTGATCTACTCTTATGTCTCTATATGTAGTTCAACTAATCATACTATAGCAGAGTGTTCTTAGTTTATTGGATTTAGATTCATGATCGTAACATTCACTTTATTCAATAACAATCTTTACTTAATAAACATCAATAATAACTTTATTGAAAACCGAATATATTTTTGTTTACAAACTATGAGTTTTAGGACATAAAACCCAACAAACTCCCACTTGGACTAAAACTCTTGTGGGGTTTTATAATGTTGAGTAGAGAGGAAGACATACATACAATGAACTAGGGCATCACACACTCATGCATTTTCTCCCACTTGCCCCAGATTACATAACTCGTAGTCCTAGACTCACTAGGTGCCCTTCAAACACTTTAGCCATGGGGGCTTTGTAAATGGACCAGCAATGTTGTGCTCTGAAACTATCTATGTGACGATCACATCTCCTCGTTGCACAATCTCCCTTATGAGATGATATTTGCGCTCAATATGTTTTCCTCGCTTATGGCTTCTTAGTTCTTTAGAATTTGCAACTGCTCCACTATTATCACAATAAAGAGTGATAGGCAAATGCATATTTGGAACGACTTCCAAATCAGTTAAGAACTTCCTAAGCCATACTGATTCTTTCGCTGCTTCACAAGCAACAACATACTTAGCTTCCATGGTGGAATCAGCAATGCAACCTTGCTTTATGCTTCTCCATATGATTGCTCCTCCGTTCAAAGTGAAAACAGATCTCGATGTCGATTTCCTCGAATCGATATCGGTCTGAAAATCTGAGTCAGTGTACCCTGTGAGGATCAGATCCTTAGCGTCATATATTAGCATATAGTCCCTCGTTCTCCTAAGACACTTGAGGATATTTTTAACGGCAGTCCAATGAGCATGTCCCAGATTGGACTGATATCTGCTGACAATCCCCACAGCATAGCATATGTAGGGTCGGGTACACAACATGGCATACATCAGACTACCGATTGCGGATGCATAGGGAATATGATTTGGTTCATATCAGAATATGTCTCATATCCTCAATTTCTTGAGGTGTCTTAGGACTTTGTTCCTTCGACAAATGAACTCCATGCCTGAAAGGTAATAATCCTTTCTTGGAGTCCTGCATCTTATATCGAACCAACATTTTGTCGATATACGATGCCTAAGACAATGCTAGTGTTTTGTTCTTGCGATTCCGAACAATTTGGATTCCAAGAACAAACTAAGCCTCTCCCAAATGTTTTATTTGGTATTGTGTCGCTAGCCAATGCTTTATTTCAGTCAAAAATCCCACATCATTCTGAGTGTGTTTGATCTCTACCAAATTCTGCCCTTGAAAATCTCTGCATGCAGAGCAAATGGAAGAACGAAAGAGAATCTTACTGGGAGCTGTGGAAGACTCTATTTTTCGTCGATCGGCGGTGGTGGTGAGGATGCCGACGGCGACGTAGAATGAGAAATGGAATCGGAGCATCAAAGTGATGTGACACCGAAAGAGTCGCATCTTTTGAATATAAATTCTTATTAAATTTTATGACGCAATTCATTATAATCAAATTAAATTTGATGTAGTTTAATAAAGAAATTAATAGATTAGTGTTATTAGCCATTTAAATTATATTATTTTAGTTAAGATTTATTATATGGAATATTAAGTAATTAGTTGAGTAAAATATGATCATAATTAGGGCATTAAAAGCACCGGAGATTGGGGTTGCGGTGGATGCCTGCCACTGCCAACGCCGCCGCCACGTGTGATGTATGGTTAATGAGTAAGTGGCTGGCCGCCCATTATTATTGTCACAATACCATACTATATATTCGATCACATGAATTCTAGACTTGGACCTATATAAATATATAGTCTAAGTTAAATAATTAATGCTTTGTTTTTTTTTAATATATAATTGAAGTAATTATGTATCCACATTTTTATAGTATCTCAAAATTTAATTAAATACAAATTTATGAAATAGATTAAAATTAAAAGTTTAATTATGAAGTATAGGTATGATATTGATAGATTGAATATTAATTTTATATCTAATAAATTTATTATTTTAAAAAAATATATAATATATCGTAGATCAATTTTATTTATAAACTTGTCCGTTCATATCTATTTTGATTCAACCAGACTTTCACAACCTGCTTTATAATTTTTCCATTCAAAATTAAATTAACTACTTTGTATCAATAAATTCAAACTTAATTTATTTGATAATTATTGACTAGATAAATATAACACGTAAATAAAAATCTTAAAATACAACCAAAATTTGTAATCATCGAAGAATTTTCTTTGAAATTTATATTCATATCAAATGTGTTATTGTTATTGGACTAACATAACCGGTTGAAGTTTAGGATATAAGAGATATAGGAGAGAAAGTATAAAAATAATTTGATTTTTGTGTAAAAAATGTACCTTCAATATTTAAAATAATATAACAAAATAACTATAAAATTTTAATATTAAGTGAAATTAAAAGAAGGTAAGAGTAAATCGTAAAATTAAAATAAATATATAAATAATTTCGCATTCAAGAGTAAATAATAAATAAAGAGAGTAAATAGTAAATAAAGGAGGTAGATAACAACATCTCAACCATATTAACATTAAAAATTAAAAAAAAAAATCGTAGTAAATCATAAATTAAAAAATCATATTAAAATTAAAATTAAAATTAAAAATAAATAATAAATAAATAATTTCGTATAAAAAGTAAATCCTAACTAAAAAATTAAATAACAAAATTAGAAAAAAAAATCTAAAAAATATTTTAAAAAAAAATCTTAACAACAAAATCTAACTAAAAATAAATCCTAAATAAAAAAATCTAAATAATATTTAAAAAAATCTTAACAACAAAATCTAAATTATATTAAAATAAAAATATAATAGATAAATAAGAATATAAAATCTAAACCATATTAAAATTAAAATTAAAAAATTAATATCAAAATAAATCTAAATAACAAAATTTAAATAATATCAAAATTAAAATTTTAATAAAACAAATAAATAATCTAAATAATATTTAAAAAAATCTTAACAACAAAATCTAAATTATATTAAAATAAAAATATAATAGATAAATAAGAATATAAAATCTAAACCATATTAAAATAAAAAATAAAAAATTAATATCAAAATAAATCTAAATAACAAAATTTAAATAATATCAAAATTAAAATTTTAATAAACAAATAAATAATCTAAATAACCAAATCTAAATATATTTAAAATTAAAAAAAAAAATAATAATTTCATGTATAAATAGGAATCACCTCTCATTTATGGGAGCAACAAGTTTGAAGATTTGTGATAGAAAAAAATGAGTTACAGAGAAAGTTTAGTTTTGTTAAACTGTTTGTGTTGGGCAATTTTGGCATTAGCTTTGTTTTCTTCGGCTGAAAAGCTTTCGGTTTCTTACGATGGAAGAGCTCTCTCACGATTAATGGACAAAGAAAAATTATCATTTCGGGTTCAATTCATTATCCTCGCAGCACTCCTGAGGTTTTCTTGTTTTTTCTTTTAATAATTTTAATTAATTAAATTATTGTTTTATTTTCATAAATAATTAATAAGTTTTCTTTTAATAATTTTAATTAATTAAATTATTGTTTTAATTTCATAAATAATTAATAAGTTCTTGGTTTATTATGGGAGGTAGATGTGGCCATTTTTGATAGACAATTTCATAAATAATTAATAAGTTCTTGGTTTATTATGGGAGGTAGATGTGGCCATTTTTGATAGACAAGGCTAAAAATAATTAATAAGTTCTTGGTTTATTATGGGAGGTAGATGTGGCCATTTTTGATAGACAAGGCTAAACAAGGTGGCATTGACGCAATTGAAACCTATGTGTTTTGGAATGCACACGAGCCTCAACAAGGCCAAGTAAGTTCACATTAGATATTATTTTTTTTTAAAATAAAATTATTATTTCTAAGTTTTTTTTTTCTTTTTCCTTTCTAGTATGATTTTTCAGGAAATAATGATCTCGTCAGATTTATTCGAACAATTCAAGAACAAGGGCTGTATGCTATTCTCAGAATTGGACCATATGTTTGTGCGGAATGGAATTATGGGTATATATATATATTTTTTATAATTTTTATTTTTATTTTGTGTTTATTTTTTAATTAATTTTATTTTATTTGCAGTGGATTTCCTGTTTGGTTGCATAACCTTCCCGGCATTGAGTTCAGGACCAAGAATAAAGTTTTCATGGTTAATTATCACTACTTTCATTATTATTTAACATTTAGTTTTGATGGTAACTTTGTTAATTATCACTAAATATATATAAATTTTTATTGTGATTTAGGATGAAATGGAAAAATTCTCGACAGTGATAATAAATACGATGAAGGATTATGAGTTATTTGCATCACAAGGAGGACCCATCATTATTGCTCAGGTTTTATTTTATTTTTCATTAGTTAATTATTTTTTTTTCAAACAAAAGAGCAAAGAAAAATAGTATTGATTATGTTTTTTTTATATATATAAATAATCAGATTGAAAACGAGTACGGAAACATAAAAGGATCATACGGACAAGCTGGGAATGAATATGTGAAGTGGTGTGCCGATTTGGCACTTTCTTACAACCTCAGCATTCCTTGGATCATGTGTCAAGAGGATGATGCTCCTCACCCCATAGTAAGGATTTAATAATTTTTTTTTTTTAAATTATAACTATTATTATATAATAATTTTTTTTTTGTTTCTTTCTTACAGATTAACACTTGCAATGGATTCTACTGTGACCAGTTCAAACCCAATAGCAAAAACAGTCCCAAAATGTGGACTGAGAATTGGACTGGCTGGTATTAATCTTTTTATTTAATTATTTATTTTAAGAAAATAAAGATTTTTTTACACCTAAAATAATTAGGTTCAAGGCTTGGGGTTCAAGAGATCCCTTGAGAACAGCTGAGGATCTTGCATTTGCTGTGGGACGTTTCTTCCAATACGGTGGAACCTTGCAAAATTACTACATGGTACAACACCTTATTATCCTATAATTAGTTTTTCTTTTGCAAATTCTAATATTTTGTTCCTTCTATAGTATCATGGTGGAACGAACTTTGGTAGAACCTCGGGTGGTCCTTATATCACCACATCGTATGATTACAATGCACCTCTCGATGAATATGGTACATTCGCGACTTGTTTAGATTTTGATCCCGGTTGTGATTTGAGTATGGTATTTGGTATGTTGAGTTTAGTGATAATGAGTTGTGGTTAATTAGGGAATAAGGCCCAGCCAAAATGGGGACATTTGAAGCAACTTCATGATCTTGTGAAGTCTATGGAGGAAGTTTTGACCTATGGTGAGGTCAATCACACCGAATACGGTCACTTGACAACAGTAAGTATCTCTCTCTCTCTCTCTATATATGTATCATTTGGTGAGCCAAAGTCAACACGGAAAAGCTTTTCCACTCCTTTCCCTATTCTCCATTTAAACGAGGATTTCTCCCTCTATTTGAGGCGGGTTCCGTAGGTTAAATGGACATACGGGATAGGGAAGCTTTCCAACTCCCTACCCTATTCTCCATTTAAACGGATTCGAGGTGGATTCTTGTAACTTATATGGACATCTCAAACCTAACCGTCACCGAAAACATTTGTAACAGGCAACAAGTTACACCTATAAGGGGAAATCAAGTTGCTTCTTTGGAAATGCAGAAAATGGTGACAGAGATATCACCTATGGAAATACAACCTACANCGTAATCGCCTCGCTGTTCAAGTTACTTGTTAGAACATCTTGTATTTTAGGTTTTTAGGCTTTTAGGCTTTTAGGTTTTTAGATTTGATGTCATTTTCCCTTTTGTGTTCTTCATATTTGATACAACTTTCGGTCTTGTTTATACAACTTTCTCTGTTGTTTTAGGTTTAGGACGTTAGGCTTGTTGTTTTAGGTTTAGGACGTTAGGCTTGTTTAAATTTACTATGTTTAATGGTTATAGTTTATTCCTTCCATCACTCTTCTTGGCTTCTTTCCCTTTCCCAAAGAATCATCCATTTTTCTTCCACTCACTTCCTCTCACTATTTTTAAGCAAAACAACAAATGATTCGTCCAACTTTTACTTCCTTTTAAGAGACGAATTTGGGGAACAAATGTTTTTATCAAAGAAATAACGAATGTTTTTATCGAACCCGAATTGACTCAATTCGATTTAAAAATCTTGGGTTGACCCGAATCAAACAAAACATTTAAAATCAATTAAAAACTTTAGCGTATACACACGGATTTGTCGTTCCAATTTGGGCTTACAAGTTTTACTATTAATATTTTTGGTTTGTCGTTCTAATTTGGGCTTACAAGTTTTACTATTAATATTTTGTAGAGTTTCTTTTACACATATATTTTTTTTTAGGTTTAATTTATATTATTATTTTTAGTTCTTTGGTATATTTTAAGTTTCATTTTTTTTAGTTTCTTTTGTATATTTTAAATTTGATCTTTTATATTTTTTTTTATATATTTTAAATTTCTCCACATCCTATCCAACATATGAATAATTGCAATAAACACATGTATATGTTATAATCCTTTCTACTATAAATTTAGATAGGGCTTGCAAGGGTGTAAAAAAAATAATAATAATAATAATAATAAATAAATAAATAAATAAACAATTATAAAAAATTATAAAAAAAAATTATGTTAAAACAAACCATCTCTCACTTCTCTCTCTTTGTAATTATCTCTCATCAACTCATCCCTTAGTGCCACTAAGTCATGTTGACTGTAAAAATACAAATGACTTTTACCCCTCAACTCATCCCTTAAGCCAGAAACCCACATTTAGCCCAAAACTCACATTTACTGCAAAAACAAACAACCAAAACAAATGATCTTTACCACTCAACTCAGTTGAAAATTAAAATTTACTCTATACCAACTTGTAAAAAATAAACGAAACCAACTTGTTTAAATAATACTCACGAACCTGTGAAGGACGTGTCGAGAGGGGAGAGACAAGGAGACAAAGAAATTCTCAAAACTCTTTTCTATTACACTGTACTTTAACTCATTAACTCTTGCTCTTTTCTCTCTCGGCTCTCTCTTCCCTGCTATTACACTGAGAAACAAAAGGTATTTATAATTTTTATAAAGCTAAAAATGGCCATCAGAATCCCACTCTTTCTAACCTATAAACCAAACGTATTTATAATTAAAGCTAAAAATGGTGATTAGAATCCCAAAGGACATAACCACAAACTCATAATAACGACTTCTGAGGGCTGTCTTAGGTATATCCCCTTCTCTGACCCTCAACTGATGATACCCCGACCTTAAGTCAATTTTGGAGAAGACTGTTGCTCCCTGTAGCTGATCAAACAGGTCGTCAATTCTCAGGAGGGGGTACTTATTCTTTATGGTGACCTTGTTTAGTTCCCTATAATCAATACACTACTGCATGGACCCGTCCTTCTTCTTGACAAACAGAATAGGGGCTCCCCAGGGTGATACACTAGGTCGGATGAAACCCTTATCCAACAGCTCCTATAACTGTTCCTTCAATTCCCTGAGTTCTGCAGGTGCCATCTTGTAAGGTGCCTTAGAGATCGGCACAGTTCCTGGTTCTAAATCGATCCCAAAATCGACTTCCCTAGCTGGGGGCAAACCTTGCAGATCCTCCAGAAAGACATCTACGAACTCCCTGACGATGTATACCGATGAGGTTATTTGTTTGTTACTATTGTCTAAGGTCACGCGGCTAGAAATGCACTTGCGCCACTACGAATCAACTTCTTAGCCCTTAATGATGTTATGACGCTTGGGGCTCCTTTGGAAGTGGCTCCCTTGTAGGTAAAGTTGTCCCCTAACGGGAGCCTGAGAGTCACTATTCGAGTCTCGCAATCTATCAAAACGCAATTCTCACCTAGTCAATCCATACCCAAGATGACATCGAAGTCTTGCATGCTTAACACTATCAGTGTAGCTTCGATGACACGTCCTTATATTGTTATACCACCTCTCTTAACCCTATGGGTAGCTAACAACAGCTCGTGAGCAGGGGTGGACACTAATAGGGTAATCTCTAAAAGTTCTTTCTCTAGGTATGCTAGCTCTACAAACTCCTCAAATATGAAAAAATGCGTTGAACCCGAATCAAACAATACTAGAGCAAGATGACCAAATACAAGTAGCATACCTGTGACAACTGCATCAGGCTGGTCAGCTTTTCTGGCTGTTGTTGCATGGGCTACAGCTCGCCCCTATTGATGTTGAGCACTCTGGCCTCTCTGATGCTGTACTACAGGCCAGTTGATATGCTGATCGTTCCTCTGAGGGTCGTCCACTACAAAGTGCCTTACCTAGCCGCATCTGTAGTAGGCGTCTGTTCCTGCCCTGCATTCCCTCGTGTGAGGACACCGACAGTTAGGATAATGGATCATGTTTCGTACCGGGACTCTTCTTCATTTATCAGTGCAGCCATGGGGCGGTTTACCAGTTCTGGGGTGGCTACGGTCTGTCCCCTTTCCCTGGGATGCAGTGTGGGATGATTGAACTGTTCCCAACTGTAGTTTGTCGGTGCGGGACGCATCGAGCAAAGTCGCCACTTGAAAGGCTTTTGCATAGACGAAGAATGACTGGGATGCCACATTCCCCTTCAGTTTCTCCCTCAGGCCGACAATAAATCGTTCGGCCTTCAACTCATCAGAACTAACATAGGCTGGAGAAAACCTTGCTAGCCTATTGACTCTAAGTCATATTCCTCCACTAACTTGTCTCTCTATTTCAGTTCGAGGAATGATTGTTGTTTTTCGATAATCGGCCAGGGAAATCCTTTATCTTTTCGATGAGAGGAAATCGTTGACGGGAAGTTGTTGGAAGAAAATAAAACGCGTAAAATAACAAAGAGAGAGAATTGCTGAAATATTGACCGTGCATAAAATCAGGTGGTTAAATCTTCTAAACCGATTTAACTATTTAAATATAATTTATCCTAAAAATGATTGGGGAGTGGCCAACTAAATCTGTGCCGCTTCTACAAAATTGCCGTTTAAAACTTTGGTAATCCATTCAACGTGTTTATCAAATGGTCAAACGGAGGTACTCAATCAACTAATGAAATCGTGTGAATCTAAATAAGGAAAAACTCAGGTTTTATCTAACAATCTCCTCCTAAAACCTGTGGTAGCTCCCCAGCCGGTGCCTTACTCACTCCTCCTTCAATTGAAGGTGTCGTAATCCATTCGACGTGTTTGTCAAATGGTCAAACGGAGGTACTCAATCAACTAATGAAATCATGTGAATCTAAATAAGGAAAAACTCAGGTTTTATCTAACAATCTCCTCCTAAAACCTGTGGTAGCTCCCCAGTCGGTGCCTTACTCACTCCTCCTTCAATTGAAGGAGCCAGCCGGTGCCTTTTCTGGTTGTTGTTGCATGGCCTACAACTCGCCCCTATTGATGTTGAGCACCCTGGCCTCTTTGATGCTGTACTACAGGCCGGTTGATATGCTGATCGTTCCTCTAAGGGCAGTCCACTACAAAGTGCCCTACCTAGTCGCATCTGTAGCAGGCGTCTGTTCCTGCCCTACATTCCCTCGTGTCAGGACGCCGACAGTTAGGACAAAGGATCATGTTTCGTACCGGGACTCTTCTTCATTTATCAGTGCGGCCACGAGGCGGTTTACCAGTTCTGGGGTGGCTATGGTCTATCCCCTTTCCCTGGGCTGCAGTGTGGGATGATTGTACTGTTCCCAACTATAGCTTGTCGGTGCGGGACGCGTCGAGCAGAGTCGCCACTTGAAGGGCTTTTGCATAGACGAAGAATGACTAGGATGCCACATTCCCCTTCAGTTCCTCCCTCAGGCCGGCAATAAATCGTTCGGCTTTCAACTCATCAGAACTAACATAGGCTGGAGAAAACCTTGCCAGCCTATTGAACTCTAAGTCATATTCCTCCACTAACTTGTCTCTCTGTTTCAGTTCGAGGAATGATTGTTGTTTTTTCGATAATCGGCCAGGAAAATCTTTTTCTTTTCGGTGAGAGGAAATCGTTGACGGGAAGTTGTTGGAAGAAAATAAAACGCGTAAAATAACGAAGAGAGAGAATTGACGGGGGAGTAGCCAACTAAATCTGTGCCACTTCTACAAAATTGGCGTCTAAAACTTTGGTAATCCATTCGACGTGTTTGTCAAATGGTCAAACGGAGGTTCACACGAGGCTCACCGGAGCAGACGTTAGGTGTCGAGGACCCATCGCGTGGAGGAGTGAGCGAGCCTGCTCGGGATGGACCCCACCACGATGTATTTATTTTCGCGCTTTGCATTTTCTTTTACTCAAAAAAGAAGTTTTTTCGATAATCAGCCAGGAAAATACTTTTCTTTTCGGTGAGAGGAAATGGTTGACAGGGAGTTGTTGGAAGAAAATAAAACGGTAAAATAACAAGAGAGAGAATTGTTAAAAGATTGACTGTGCTTAAAATCATGTGGTTAAATCTTCAGATTTACTATTTAAATATAATTTATCCTAAAAATGGCTGACCAATGCCACTTCCTACAAAATTGCCGTCTAAAACTTTGGTAATCCATTCGACTTGTTTGTCAAACGGAGGTACTCAATCAACTAATAAAATCGTGTGAATCTAAATAAGGAAAAAACTCAGGTTTTATCTAACAATGCCTGCATTTTCAGTCTGATTGGGAAATATTTGTGAAGATAGACATCTTTAAACTGGCACCCGGTAATAAACTCTTGTGGTATAATGGTCTTCTGAACACCCTTCCACCAGAATTGCGCCTCTCCTTTCAGCATATACGTTCCACAATAGACTTGTACTTTAGCGGGCAGTTCATAAAATGGAAGGTCGTTTCTATGGCCTTTAGCCAATTCTCAGCGGCGATGGGATCCACCTTGCCTCCGTCAAAGGAAGGCTCCTTTCAGCATATACGTCCCACAATGGACTTGTACTTTAGCGGGCAGTTCATAAAATGGAAGGCCGTTTCTATGGCCTTTAGCTAATTCTCAGCGGCGATAGGATCCACCTTGCCTCCGTCAAAGGAAGGCGGTTTATGCCTCTGAAAATCTCTTAGGTAGCGGGACTCCACAATCATTTGGTTCATTAGAGCCTGATTTTCTATCGAGGTCATCATGAACGTCTGAAACATCTCTGCTGTGGGCATGGCTAATGGCTAGTTTAGTGAGACTATTGTTGGACCCGATGGGACCTCCTCGGAGAAGGGAGTAGTAGGCTGGTTTAGTGGGACTACTGTACAAGGGGTTGAACCCGATGGGACCTCCTCAGAGAAGGGAGCAGTAGGGGGTGTATCGAGCAGCCTTCGGGCCTTGGCCTTCCTTCAGCGTCTTTTTGTTCTTGATGGTTGTGGTCGTGAGCGGAATGTGTTTGACGAGCGAGGTCACAGAGGACACGACTCTCTATCCTAAATGTCTACAAGACCTATAAATTGACTGCTCTAATACCAAATTTGTAATGACCCAGATCCACCACTAGCAAATATTGTCTTCTTTGGGCTTTCCCTTTCGGGCTTCCCCTCAAGGCTTTAAAATGCGTCTGCTAGTGGAATGTTTCCACACCCTTAGTAAATGGTGATTTGTTCTCCTCCCCAACCAATGTGGGACATCAAAGGGTCCTTTTCACTAAACTTCTCACTCTCATCGTTTTCCTCATTTATGTCGTCATGTGCCTCATCATTTGTAACAATTTCTCCCTCCTTGATGGTCATAATTCTTGCATTTGGGCAATCTCTACTATAGTGTCCTACCCCTTGACATCTCCAACACTTTAAATCAGACTTTTCGACTTTTTCTTTCCTTGTTCTAGAACTCTCACCTTTCTCAAATTTAGCTTGGTAATCCATTCGACTTGTTTGTCAAACGGAGGTACTCAATCAACTAATAAAATCGTGTGAATCTAAATAAGGAAAAAACTCAGGTTTTATCTAACAATGCCTGCATTTTAAGTCTGATTGGGAAATATTTGTGGAGATAGACATCTTTAAACTGGCACCAGGTAATAAACTCTTGTGGTATAATGGTCTTCTGAACACCCTTCCACCAGAATTGCGCCTCTCCTTTCAGCATATACGTCCCACAATGGACTTGTACTTTAGCGGGCAGTTCATAAAATGGAAGGCCGTTTCTATGGCCTTTAGCTAATTCTCAGCGGCGATAGGATCCACCTTGCCTCCGTCAAAGGAAGGCGGTTTATGCCTCTGAAAATCTCTTAGGTAGCGGGACTCCACAATCATTTGGTTCATTAGAGCCTGATTTTCTATCGAGGTCATCATGAACGTCTGAAACATCTCTGCTGTGGGCATGGCTAATGGCTAGTTTAGTGAGACTGTTGTTGGACTCGATGGGACCTCCTCGGAGAAGGGAGTAGTAGGCTGGTTTAGTGGGACTACTGTACAAGGGGTTGAACCCGATGGGACCTCCTCAGAGAAGGGAGCAGTAGGGGGTGTATCAAGCAGCCTTCGGGCCTTGGCCTTCCTTCAGCGTCTTTTTGTTCTTGATGGTTGTGGTCGTGAGCGGAATGTGTTTGACGAGCGAGGTCACAGAGGACACGACTCTCTATCCTAAATGTCTACAAGACCTATAAATTGACTGCTCTAATACCAAATTTGTAATGACCCAGATCCACCACTAGCAAATATTGTCTTCTTTGGGCTTTCCCTTTCGGGCTTCCCCTCAAGGCTTTAAAATGCGTCTGCTAGTGGAATGTTTCCACACCCTTAGTAAATGGTGATTTTTTCTCCTCCCCAACCAATGTGGGACATCAAAGGGTCCTTTTCACTAAACTCCTCACTCTCATCGTTTTCCTCATTTATGTCGTCATGTGCCTCATCATTTGTAACGATTTCTCCCTCCTTGATGGTCATAATTCTTGCATTTGGGCAATCTCTACTATAGTGTCCTACCCCTTGACATCTCCAACACTTTAAATCAGACTTTTCGACTTTTTCTTTCCTTGTTCTAGAACTCTCACCTTTCTCAAATTTAGCTTAAGACTTCTTATTAACCTCTTGATTTCTATGTTATAATCAATGTTCTTACTATCCTTTTTCCATGTAGAAGTAAAATGGGAAAAAGTTTTAGAAGAATATCGTGGAGACCTTCGTTGGATTTGCTTCTCGATCTTAATTGCAATGTGCAACAACTCCTCGATATCAGAATAAGGCTGTAAATCAGTTTTGTCTGCAATCTCTGTGTTTAACCCATTAAGAAACCGCGTCATGAGAGCCTCCATGTCCTCATCAAGATCAAGTCGATTCATCAATGTATCCATCTCCTTGTAATAATCCTCCACAGATTTGCATCCTTGTTTCAATGATTGAAGCTTTTGCGCCATGTCTCGTTGAAAATATTGTGGAACAAAACGCTTCCACATGGACTCTTTGAACTCGTACCATGAATCAATTGGTGTTTCAAGATTTCTTCTCCTACTTGACATCCATTTATCCCACCAAATTTGAACATATTGTTTGAATTGAGCAATGCATAACAGTACCTTTTTATGACAGTTGAACACCGACTCCATCGTTTTCTCCCATTCAAGGTACTCCTCTGGATTGGTTTTGCCATAAAATTTGGGAAGTTTTAATTTGATGCTCCCCACGTTATGATCAATTCTATCGTCATAAGGAACTCGTTGTGGTAAATTATGATACCTTCTTCCACGACCTCTCCCTCACATCAAGCCACGACCAATCACTTGTGGATTATCCTCATGTTGATTAGAATTTCCTTCCTCATATTGATCGGTAGATTGGGTAGGTAGTGGAATCCTCTCTCGAGCTTGATTCTGAATCTCCAATCTGCCTATTCGATCGGTCAACTCTTCTATTCCTCGAATTAGTCTTTCCATGGTTCGTTGTTGTGCTTCTCTCAATCGTGCATCAGTAATGTTAGGATTATCGTCTGGATTTTCCATGCTACAAAAGAAAGTTAAAAGAAAAAAAAAAAAGACCTCACAAGCGCTCCCTCACGTGTGTTCACTCATAAATGTAGTTCACTCGTGTTTAGCACTCAACACTCGAATTAATGTATCACTCCCTTACAAACTCACCCTTACAATTGAGCGCACACAAATCACACACCAAAAAAATGGAATGTGAGACAAGCTATGTTATAGAGCTAAGTGCAATTTAAAGTGAATAGACAGCACGCTCAACACATAAACAACGGTATTAAAAGAGCAATCCAAATAAAAACAAATTAAAAAAGAAAAAAAAAAAGACTAATTTAGATATAGTAACATATGAGAGTTAGGTATAACAATGAAGAGAAAAAAAAAAAACATTTAACATCAATAAGCTTCTTTTTTTCTTTTTTGTGTAACCCATGGGCAAAATTCAATCAATTTACGCAGAAGAAAATTGATTTAGAAGATCTTAAAGAAGAACAAAGTGTTGATAAGATCCAGACCTAACACTTTATAAAATATGACCACATGAACTAAAGCACAATTTTTTTTTTTTTTTTTTTTTGCTAGACAGAATGTGAACATGCTGCACAAACTGGAATATATATATATAGATGAGAATAAAAAATGATAAGCGAAAGGAAACATATATGCGATCTTGAGCCTAAAGTTCTGATACCAAATGATATGGAATCAAGTCAAGAGAAAGTATGGAATGGATTACCTTGATGATCAAGATCAAGAGTAAAGAAAACTCAGTTCTAAACTCGTTATTCGAATCACTCCACAAGAGGATTGATCAATACCATTTGAATGACTTTAGCATGAAGTTCTAAACACAAAAATTTACAAAGAAAATCTTAGCTCTCAACAAATCTAAAAATATAGAAATTTTATTCATTTTTAATTCCAAAATGTGATGTCTTCAGAGAAAAAAAAATGCTTTATATAGCCTTTACAACGTTAACCTATGTGACACATAACTTCCAAATTAAATTGGCTAGTAAGTGAGAAAGACTCGTAACCTCCATATTAAAATAGCTAGTTAACTGTGGAATATGGTAACTATGTAGGTTACAATATAATTCAACTCCTATATTAAAAATTACCTTAAATAGGACAAACAAATATTTAAATTATAATTAAAGAGTGCCATGAATGAAATATGTTTATTAGTGATCCTTGGACTGGTTCTATAAATTCAACTGAGTTCATTAAATGTCACTTAAAGTGCATTTAATGTATCTCTTTCTTGAAGCTCAACTTTGCACAACATATAAGTGAGGTCTCCAACGTCTTCTAGAATTTCCTTTGATGAGCTCACCATAGCTTAAATATAAGTGTACAATATTTGTTGTAACTTCTTGGCTCTCGTCCTTGTAATTAGACCTTGAGGTATAGAAATTCTTTGGTCGTGGTTCATATCAGTATGTGCTTAGTGCAAGGCCTCATAGAACATAGAATAATGAAGTAATGTATCCATACGAGCTCTGGCTCTCACTTGAATACAAATAAACTTGTTCATTTATGTTACCTATTGTGGACCTTCAACGTTTCACCTTTCATAGATCTGGGTTCCATCTTTGGTTCTTGGTTCCATCTGTCCACATTTATGTTACCTGTTGTGGAGAGCTCCTCTTTGGTTCCATTTGTCCACATTCTTCCTTTCCATCTAGGGGAATTCGAGCTTGATTGTTCTATGCAGTCGATTCACTCAGTACCCTCCATTAACAGAGTCCATGAGCTTGGGAAGAGAAGTAGAGCCCTCGGTCAACCAAGAGGAGTCCAGCCCTTCCTGATCATTCATCATTCAATTCGTTGCATTCTTCTTTCAAGCGGATCCGTCAGCTTCAGCCAACCAACCAATCCTGTTGATCCTGACCTACAAAAAGAAGGGAATGAGGTAATCTCATAAGAAAATGAAAGAGGACATAAAAAAAGAAAGAATCGGAGTTTCAAAGAAAGAACGTCATTCCTATCTTTCGAAGTAGCTTTACCGAGTTCAATCAGTCCAGGAGAGGCTCCAGCACAGATAGGTAAGGGCGATGTCATCATAAGTGGTTGACTGGGACATTTTTTTAAGGCAAATTCATCATTTTTCGCTCGTCTTTCATGCGTGCCTGTATGAATTGTATAAGTCATTAGTTCGTATTAGAGAATGGAATTAGGAATTCGATTTGCGTCTTATTGTAGGTCGGTCATCTGTTCAATCTGGAATTCCATCTCTTCTTTGGTTTCTGGTACCGGTTTGATTTGAGTTCCTTTGTTCAAATCAATATCTATGTCAAGCTTCCCTTCCCGATTGTCCTGTCATGTTCAATCCGTTGTTCTTCTGTCCAATCAAATATCCCGATCGAGCTGGCTTGGCTAGTACATCAATCGGCATATTGCTTGTTTGGTACACATATCTTTCAATGTCAATCAAGTTATCGAATTCATTCCCTTGCCTTGGCTTTTGAGCTGAGCTGAGGAAAACGTGAATCATTTCCATTTTCTGAGCTTATAAAGCTTTAAGAGAGAATAGAGTGTAAAGGGAAAAAGAGGCTATAAGTAGGCCGTTTGCTATTGCTAGTTGGGTTGCTAGCCTTTATCCGGTTTGATTTCGCTATCGCTCATGACTTGTATTGTGGTCGGCCTAAAAAGTCGTATCCTACCATAAAAGAATGTTGATTATCTAGTCTGTTAAGTTTCGCCAAAAGCAAGCAAGACGTGGTTGCCCCTCTCCCTATCGATCGAGCTGCTTGAACTTTGCTATATAGCATGCATGTATTTTGTAGATATCAATCATCTAACAATATCAGTCACCTTATAGCTCAATTAGTAGGCGTAAAAGAAATATCTTTAGGAGTTGATTTCATATAATTATTTGATTAATCTAGAAAGTTAAATTACTAAATTTTTATTAATCTTTCAAATTTAAATTTATTATTTCTTAGAAAATAAATAATTTCATGTATACAATATACTTGAGAATTCCTTGTACAAATAAAAAATAAAAAATAAAAAAATATATTTGTTGTAAAAACTTACATTAATAACTGCCTATAGATCAGTATATTGCTTCTAACTACGTGTTTAGAGCCCTTCCATTCAAGTAAAGCTGATAGAATCCGAGTTCCATCTCTCATAGCTTCGCCCTTCACCACAACTTTGAATGTCTTCCTTTCTCCTGCCTTGGCAAAATCTAGACTGTCTGGAAAAACTTTGACAGACAGACCAACTGGGGATGATATATTCGCCCTGTACACCGACGCACCGTGCTCGACATGAGTCACGGTCCGATAAAACACCGCTGTAATGGCAGAACCAGGATCTGAGAGCTGTTTGTGCATTGTAGGGTAGTTGAGCCCGTCAGTGCCTTGAGCAGGCTTGATCTTGGAGCAGTTATACTCCTTGCTACCAACAAGTAGGCCAATTGTTGTACTGTTGTAGCCTTCTTTGCAGAGGAAAGATATGTACGAGTTGAGCGAAATGTCGTAAACAAGGCCGGGATGAACTGCCTTGGTTGGGTTTATTTGTCCAGCTCCAGAGCCAAACTCAGCATCCTCAGACTTGATCTTCATTGGCGTTGCTAGAATGAATTGAAAACCCAAATCCTGTCAGGCCTGAACATTGGCTAATGGAAATACGGCTACACACAAGACTTACCGGTGGTCATGAGAGCCGACTTGACCGCAGCCGGAGACCAGTCGGGGTGGAACGACTTAACGTAGGCAGCAGCCGCAGTGGCGTGAGGACAAGCCATGGACGTACCTGCCATTACACTGAACAAGCTATATCTACTGTCTGCAATTTTCCCTGTCAAACTTGACAACTTGGTATAAGCAGCCAAGATATCTATCCCTGGTGCAGCAAGATCAGGCTAACCACAGAAATTCAGTATTTTTGTAAAACATAGAGAAACCAAAGAGGCTTTTGTTTTGGGTTATACCTTGAGGATATTTGGGCTGATGAGCTGAGGGCCTCTGGATGAGAAAGAGGCCACGAAAGGAGCAGCAATTTTGACGGTCTTGCTCTTGTAAATGATAGCTCTAGGATCCCTGTGTTCATTGAATCAACATCACTGAAAAGGAGCAGCAATTTTGGGAGTTCCCACATAAAAAAAAGGAACATACTTGGTGGAGTTGATATAGAGATCGATATATTTGCCAGAGACTGGAGGAATGACAGCTCCAGGGAGAAGCAAAATGGGGGAAGAATCGGTTTGTTCTTCAAGGAGTTCAATGATTCCAGTGCCTCCTAAGGATTCGATGTTGTAATCTGTGAATGTTGTCAAGCAATACACGATTCTTCCTTTCACCTTGCTTTGGCTGAGAGCATCTACGTCACAAGCACTAGCACTGTTTCAAATCAAAGATCACATGTTTAGTTAGCGTTGTGTTATCATTTCGTTAGGTCAACTATTGGTCGACTCTTCTCGGGGATCATTTAGAAACCAATTTCTAACTTATGGGACGTATTTCATACTATAATAGCCAAAGTTCAGCGCTAGCAGATATTGTGTTTGGGCTTTCCCTTTCAGACTTCCCCTCAAGGTGTGGGCTTTCCCTTTCGGCCTTCCCCTCAAGGTGTGGGCTTTCCCTTTCGGCCTTCCCCTCAAGGTTTGGGCTTTCCCTTTTGGTCCTCCCCTCAAGGTTTTACAGCCAAAGGCCTTCCCTCCCCTCAAGGTTTTACAGCCAAAGGCCTTCCCTCCCCTCAAGGTTTTACAGCCAAAGGCCTCCGATAGCCGATATTGTCTTCATTAGGCTTGCCTGACGCATCTACTATGGATAGGTTTCCACACCCTTACAAGGAGTGTGTGTTTACCATTTGCAACAGCCCAAGCCTACCGAATGTGTACTTACCCTTTGTAACAGCCTAAGCTCGTAGCTAGCAGATATTGTCCTCTTTGGACTTTCCCTCAAAGTTTTAAAACTCGTCTACTAGGGAGGGTTTACACACTATTAGAAGGAATGCTTCGTTCCCCTCCCCATGTGGGATCTCACACATACCTTGCGTTTCCTAGGATTGTGCCATTGTTGGATGCTTTAGCCCCGCTTGTAAGAGAGTACTTTTGATTCCTGGGCGAGAAAGTGTTGATGGAGAATCCCTGCCAAATTTTATATAATTTTCACTTCACATAAATATTATATTTCATTCATAATGGGTTATATATACTGAAAGTAATAACATGTTCTTCAAGTAAAAACGTTAGAATCTTATATCTAAAATGTTGTGTTTTTCATTATCTGAAAAGTAAACGAAAAGAGAGAGAGACTTACAGTAAATTTCTTGTCATTCCCGAGTTTGAAAGCAGTGACAAATCGCCTATCAATGCCGGTTGCAGCTACGGTCATAATCCAGGGAGCCACATTCTCAACGGTGGACAATTCAGGGCCATCGTTTCCAGCGGCGCAGGACGTTAAAATACCCTTCTTCATAGCATGAAAAGCCCCAATTGCGTGGCTGTCCCTGAAGAAATCCACAGCCACCGAGCCAATGGAGACGGAAATGAAATCAACGCCATCAGCAATGGCCTCATCGAAGCCTGCAAGAACATCCATATCGCTACAGAAAATACTCCAGCACACTTTGTACACTGCAATTCGAGCAGAAGGCACACCACCGCGTGCAGTCCCTTTGCCCAGGCCATACAAACTCGCCCCCTCCACCGCCGAGCCTGCCACAGTCGACGCTGTGTGAGAGCCATGCCCCTCCGTGTCGGCGACACTCGGCTCTGTAAATTGGCTTACATTGTCCAGATCGAAGTAATTAGCACCGATCACTTTGCTGTTTTATTATCAATTCATCCAATTAACAATAGAACAATCAATTAATAAGGCATCGAATTAACAAGAAAAATCAATAGAAAATAGATACTTGTTGCAGGCGGTGAAATTAGGTCCGGTGACGCATCGGCCCTTCCATTTAGCGGGAGGCGGACCGTAGCCTTCATCGCTGAAACTAGGGCTATTTATCCAAATCCCTAAACAGAACATCAAACAAATCAACATTATGAATCGATTAATTCTAGGGTTTGTACGAATTTATAAGCGAATTAAACACAAACACAGACCAGTATCCAAAACGGCAACGATGATATTAGATTCGATTTTAAGGTTCCGTTTGGAGCGGCGATTGAGACCCAGAAAGTTCCACGATCTGGTGGTCACGACTCGGTGCTTTCTGCTCGGGAACACCGACACCACGCCCTCCACATCTGGTTCTCACAAAATCACAGTTACTAAAACGACATGGAATGAAGGAATCACAGAGCTATTTGGATTGTAAAACGACATGGAATATATGATGTTGATTTACTTGAGAGTTTGGCGGCTTCGTGAGGCAACAATCTGGCGGCGAATCCATTGAAGCTCCTTCCATAGCTGTGTATCTTCGACTCTCGAGCTTTGTTTTCACTAACTCATACAAATGGATGGAGAGAATGGTTAATTAGTAAATTATTCTTACACAATATATTCATTTTTTTTTTAATATTTTAATAGGATCTTTTTCTCTAAAGAATAATAATCCAAATCCTTCCCTAAGGACCATACGAATCTAAACCGTCCGAGACCGGTCCCATGGAAATTAGCTTCGAACGGGTGAAAAATCTCGATTTAAATAGAAAATGAAAAAGGGTGTAAAGAGAGATTTCTCATTGTGAAACGGAAACGTTATTCCATGTTCTTGTCATGGATTTCGTAAAATTCCCGTCTCGTCCCTACTATATGTATGTGTGGAATTTTATGCGATAAATTTAAATTTGAATTTTTAGAAACTATATTGAATATTATGTTATATTTTTGCTATGAAAATATTATTGAATTGATTAGTATGAGAAATTATTTATTAAAAAAGCTTTCAATTTAATATTTTTTTAAAAAAATATATGTAAAAGATTGAAAAAAAAAAACTTCTAAGGAAGAATTTGATCCTATGAATTTTTCTGGAGGAATCTCATCCCGATCTCTACAAAAATAAAATAAAGATGGAGATAAGAGGGGAAAAGACTTCTTTGTCCTTATTTCGGGTCGGTGGACATTTTTAGGTTTCAGATTAAGATGATACAAAAGTGGTTTAGACAAAAAAAAAAAAAACAAAAAAACCATTAACAAAAGATAGAAATATCAATAAAGTGAAAAAGGCATTGAAATGTACTCTCCAATAGTGTCCAATAGAAGGTTGTGATGGTCGTCTGCCGCCGTAGTCGACAAAGTTCCCGCAGGCAAGTCACCCATATAAACAATATAAGACTGTGAAAAATTAACCTTTAGAAATGAAAAATTATTCAATGAAACTTTTACTCTACGATCGATCATGTTATTATTATATTACCTTTCTTTCGTGGTGGCTCGAGCCATGAATCATAAACGAGGCCACGAGCCAAAAAAGTAATACAAGTACGAACCGAAGCTCGTGCAGCCTCATTTGGGTATTATTCTAAACCGACCCAAAATTTTAATGTTGGAAATTGGATGTTTTGTGGGGTTAAATATTCATATGAGAAGGGAAGAAATTCGAAACAAAAGACTCTAATTTTGACCGTCGGTTTAGAGAGGATATATATAGTCTTTTACGACAATTTAAAGGCTTAGATTCTGGTTTTTTAGTTATTCATTCTGGTTTTTTAGTTATCAGTTAATAATGTTTTTTCTAATTTTATACTCAAATCAAACAAAATCAACCCTTTTTCTATTTTCATTTAAAATAGAGTTTAGAAAAATATGACCAAAAAAAAATTATTATGTTACTCTCATGAGTATACTAATTTACAAAAATTATTATTAAGATGTCGGTTGAAGATGGTTGGGAGGGAGTCTCACATCGATTAATTAAGGAGATGATCATGAGTTTATAAGTAAGAAATACAATAAATACGAGGTCTTTTAGGAAACTAAAAGTAAAATCACTAGAGCTTATACTCAAAATGGACAATATTATACTATTAAAGAGGTTCGTGATTTCTAATAATGACTCATTGAGATGATATTTTATGGTATTCGTTTCTTATAAACATGTGAAAGCTTCTCCCTAGTAGACGCGTTTTAAAATCGTGAAGTTAACGACAGAACGTAACAAATTAAAATGGACAATATTTACTAGTAATGGTCCTGAACTGTTACAATGGTCCAGGGAACATAATAATTGGCCGTTTGATTTATAAAATAATAATTGAAAAAGTCCATTTAGGCATTATAGCTCACGTTGGTGGGTTAAATCATATCCATTTTTATAAGTGTTTGCCCACGTGGATGAACCCATATTTCGAGAATGAATGATTACTATTATTATTATATTAATGAAACATTTAATATTATAAACGTGGTTTCAAAAATCCATTTTTTTTTTAATTTGAAGCGACCAAAAGCACATAATAATACTAAAAGAAAAATTAACTTTTTATTACATTCAACCGTTCAACGGTTCAACGGTTCAACCGTACGCGGTTGAACCGCCCATCTCTTAAACCACTATATATAGATAGCCATGGAAGCCATTAAAGCACGATATCAAGCACTTATGGAGTCGAGGAAGCTTGTGTTTCCACTTCTCTCTCTCTTCGTTTTCTCTCTCCTCTTAGGTTAATTGGTGTTTTTTTTTTTTTTTTGTGTGTAATTCGGACTTTTAATCTTACTTCTGACGTGGGGTTGGTTTGATTTGCTATAATTTGTTAGGGCAAGGATCAGGTCGTCGCCATGTTGATTATCGCTTTAATTCTCGGCCGACCAAGCTGTTCGTGTTCGGAGATTCGTACGTGGACACGGGCAACATTAAGGCCACTACTTCCAGCTCCCGGAACTTCCCTTATGGAATTACATTTCCCGGCGTACCTTCCGGTCGTTTCTCCGATGGTCGTGTTTTGACCGATTTCTTCGGTAACCAGTCTCTCTGTCTCTGTGTCTCTTTGTTGTTAAGGTTGTTTTTTGATATGAAAAACATGTTGTAGCTGACTATCTTGAGCTGAAGTCACCGGAGACCTTTAGTGGATGGCGGAAGGGTGGAAGGAAAGGGCCGAAATATGGGATGAACTTTGCTTTTGGAGGAACTGGCGTGTTCGACACGTCGTTTCCTTTCCCGAACATGACGACCCAGATCGATTTCTTTCAAGGTCTTGTTGCTAATAACATTTTTGCTCCAAAACATGTCGGTTCATCTGTTGCTCTTGTCTCCCCATCGGGCAATGATTATTCCTTTTATCAAGAGAGAAATGGATCTATGGAGGTAACTTCTTCAACTATCAACACAACCATACACACGGGGCGGGACGGAGACAGGGATGCTCGGTCCCCACCTCCACCTCTTGTTTCATTCTCTATTCTTGCAAATTTTTCATTTATGTTCGTCGGGATTACGAAAGTGATTCTCCACGATGAATTTTTCTCAATTTTTATATTTGTTTTAAAGATTATACGTTTTAAAGAACTTTTTGTTAGATAATTTTCATTTTTAACTTATTTTGTGTGAAATCCTAAGTTGGTTGGAGAGGAGAACGAAGTATTTTTATAAGGGTGTGGAAATTTCTCTCTAGCAATACGTTTTAACACTGTGAGGCTGACGTTGGTACGTAATAGACCAAAGTGGACAATATCTATTAGTTGGTGGACTTGGGCAATACAAATGGTATCAGAGTCCGACATTGGGCTATGTGTCAGCGAAGACGCTGGCCCCTAAGGGGGTAGATTGTGAGATTTCACATTGGTTGAGGAGGGAAACGAAACATTTCTTATAAAGATGTGGAAACCTCTCCTCATTCCAAAATCGGTTGGAGACATTCCTTATAAGGATGTGGAAACCTCTCTCTAATAGATGCGTTTTAAAACTGTGAGGCTGACGGTGATACATAACAAACCAAAAGAGACAATATCTATTAGTCGGTGAAATTGGATTGTTACAAACGGTATTAGAGCCAGACATCGGGTTGTGTGTGCCAGCAAGGACGCTAGTCCCCCAAGGGGGTGGATTGTGAGATCTCACATTTGTTGGAAAGAAGAACGAAGACATTCTTATAAGGATGTGGAAACCTCTTCCTAACAGACGCGCTACATAATGAGCAAAAGTGGATAATATCCGCTAGCGGTGGACTTCAACTGTTATATTAAAAATCGATATTATACATTAGTGGGGCAGGGCAGAGTCGGGATGAAGACAGAGAATATAATTCTCGTTCATGGCTCCCTCTCGTATTCTCCGTGCTCTCCCTCTCTTATTCTCCGTGCTCTAACACTATTATTATTGTTATTATAGGGACTCCAACCCTTCATTATCTCAGTAGTGAACCAAATTGCTGTAAATTTGAAGCGCATCCACAGTTTGGGAGTGAAAAAAATAGTGGTGTTAGGGTTAGGGGCAGTGGGATGTCTTCCTCAGCCAACAGCCAACTCATCATTCAAGCACTGCAATGCAACCTCGAATTCAATGGCTAAAGTTCACAACCTTTTATTAAAGCAAGCTGTGGAGAAACTAAACAAGGAAACAAAGGGTTCTCCGTTCATCATTTTCGACGTCTACAACGCAATCTTGTCCATCATCCGAAACAAAGGGAACCCTAAAGCTAGGGCAAGATTCGAGACGCCATTGAAGCCATGTTGTTTTGGAGTAAGCAGTGAGTTTTCGTGCGGGAGCGTGGATGAAAAGGGCAAAAAAATGTACACTTTGTGCAAACGCCCTAAATCGGCCTTGTTTTGGGACTCAGTGCACCCTACTCAACAGGGCTGGTTCGCAACTTTTAGCTCTTTGGCATCGTCTCTCAAATATCATCTTTGAATTTCTTCTTGCTGTTCAATGTATTTTTATTGAAATTAATAAAGAAAATGTATTTTCTATTCTGGGTTAGTTGGGTCAGTGACTCGAGTAACTCAAAATAGAATTTACAATCCAATCCAACCTAGCTTCTCATAAATCTCAAATACCATACGTTTACAGTTACAATTCATTACTAACATCAGTTACAATCGTCAAATATTCCTAATTTTCATAATGTTCTTTAAAGTAGGGTAAGGGTGGGTTGGATTGTAACCCTATTTTCAGATTGGTTAGATTAACGTGAACAAAAATAAATGTCAATCCGTAAACCAACCAGAATTTTTTCATTTTTCAAAGGTTCAATCCAGCTCAAACCGAAAAAAACCTAATCCAACTCAATCTTTATGATTCGAGTTGGTCGAGTTATTGAATCATATGAACACCCTACCATGAATTAAAATGATATCATAACCCCACATGAAAGCTCGCATAATCTGGATCTACGAAGAAAGAACCAACACAAATGACAAAGCTTAATTAAGCAAACACTTCTACATCTAGCTATTAATATTCCTTCTAATGTACTCCACGTATATAAGTTCAAAAATACTTTATATTTTTTATTAATATAATTAAAAAAACATAAAATATTTAATACTATAGGATTAAGAATTATACAAATATATATATATATATATTATTCTTCAACTAATGAAATGGAATTTTTTAAATTTATTTTGATCTTGTCATGTTTTAAAAGATTCGTATGATGATATACACAATTTGTGTTCTTCAAACCTTCCTTATATTATCTATATTGTCGGTTGTTTTTTCGATGGCCTGGTTTAACCATTTTCACTTGTTTCTATGTGTTTTAAAAAGTCAAAAACATAATCGAAGAAAAAGAAGAAGGTTGAAAAAAGTTTATGTTTGACGATTTGGTGGGTAGGTGAAATATGAAACACTATTTTTTGATTTTAAACCATTACTAATAAACATAATATTTTATATTAAAAAAAAACTATTTTTTCCTTTAAAATTTCATCCTTTACTCATTTTGATTACAAAGAAATAACGTAAAAATATCTACATAAATTCATTCATTTCAATAAAATAAAATTTAATTAATGGACTAATTAATCTTAATTTTTTTTTATCAAAATTCATAATTTTTTTACAAAGTATAATATTGTTTTTCTTAATTTTGTATTATGCATATTTAAAATTTACCGAAATTTATAGTCAAAGTTGAAATTAAAAGTTAGGGTTAAAAAATGATTTTTTTTTTTTTTTTTTTTTTTTTTTTTGTCAAATTAAAATCTCTATCCTCTGTGGGACCCACTGTTTATTTATTTATTATTATTTGGAATTTGGTTATTTCATTAGAATTCTATAAATTATATTATAAGAGATCTTTTAAACAAATTGTATGTAATATTCAATGTCACATCTCACCGACTTCAAGTCCCACATGCTGATATTCAATACATTAGATTAAAATTAATTATTGAAATCTCGTTTTAAAATATTTAATTTTTAAAATTCATAAAATTATATTTAAATTATTATAATTTTTTCAAAAATGAAAAGGAAATATATTTTTTAACTATTTACTTTAGATTTTGGATATATATTTTTTTATTAATTTAATCTTTAAACAAACACGAAATGAAAATCTAATAAAATATTTACACGTGTATTTTATTGCATTCTTTTTTAAACTTAAACAAATTTTAATTTTTTTAATTGCCATAACAAGATTGCAGAATTTTTCTTCAAAAGTATATATATATATATTTTTTAGAATTAGTTTATTTTTATTTAGTTAAATTATTAAAGTAGACACTCTACAATTCTACAATTTTAGTAGACTATTTAATTGAATTTTAACTTATCTTATTATTAATTGATTAATTAATATATTTAATAAAATATTAATATATGTTATTCTTGATTTAAGCAAATATAACCCTATTTGTTTATAATAATAGAGTAGTTTAGTCTATTAGCATTATGATAATAATAAGTATAAATTTAATTTAAATATATTTATAAAAATTAAATAAAATAAAGAAAGAGAAAATAGAAATAGGAGAGAGAAAGAAAAAGAGATTTATATAAACAACTAAAAGTTAAAAGTGGTGGTTGATAGAAACTGTCATGATTGGACAAGATTCTCTATTTATATATTTTTTTAAAAATAAAATAGACAGAAATGTGATGGATAATCTAATTTTTTTTTTTTTTTTTATAATTTCTGAAAAGGTGTGGATAATCTTTTAAATTTACACAAAAGACGTTCTTCTTAAATAATTTTAAATAAAAATTTAATATTCGTGATTTTTTTAAAACAAATTTTATTTATTTTAACATGTGTGTCTAATCTTTCTTTGTCTATTTAAAACATTTATTAATAATAATAATAAAATGATAGGACAAGCCAACAATCGGTTCTATGATTGAAGCACTTTTAGATAATTAAATAGGTAACAACTCATTCATGAATTAACCTTCTTTTAAAACTCGATTCATCATATAAATGAGAGTCGGCATGCAGCATTTGAATAGACATGATTTTGACAAGTGGTTATTTAGTCTCGGAGAGATTTTGTTTGTCTAGTATTCAATTGATACAAGATTTGATAAACTTTCATCTTTCATATAGACAGATTTTAATTATAGAGCTGCATACTAAAATGCATGCCATAACCCTGACTCTTAAGGCTATGGCTCGGAGTCTTAATTGGCTCTCTTTGAACTCGTATCTGACACCCGTGACAAGGAGTCTTAATTGGCTCTCTTTGAACTCGTATTTGACACCCGTGACAATTCATTGCTCCTAATACGTGAGATCTCAGGTTGGAAAGAGAAACAAACATTATTTACAAATGAGTGGAAACCTCTCTCTGGCATATGCGTTTTAAAAACCTTAAGTGGAATCCCAAAAGAAAAAGCTCTAATCTTATATTTTAATTTCAATTGACCATTAAACAAACTTTTTAAAATCCGACGAGAAATTTGGCTTACCATATATATTTACAAGATGGGCAAAATTGCAGCAGTTAGCAACCACTATATATTATATATATACACGCCCAGTCTCAAAACTTGTTAAAACAAAACAATGAAACATCGAGCTAAGAACAAAAAACCAAGAATTCAACCGAGACGAACGCCATCGAGAAAACGATGAAGAAAGGGAGTGATCTTGATGACCAAACCAGGAAAAACATCATCAACATCATTAATATGAGGATTGTGTTCAAAAATGAAAGGATCTCCACACTTTTCACTAATGCTCTGCAAAGTTTCTCCTTCACGAACAACATATACCTCATCACACCCCATCAATACCTCTTGGCTGTTGCAGCACCATACGCACCAGCAGCTCAATACCAAAACCAGAACCAAAAACTCCCTCCTTGATGATGATCTCTGGGCCATTGTTTTTGATTTTGAAGTTGTTTTTGTTTTGGGTAATATATATATATATATATATAAGTGATTCAAAGGTAGTTGGAGTGGGTGATTTAAGTTGAAAGGTTCCTTCAAAGAAGTAGGTGGGGGTATGTGATCAGCCAAGGGGGGTTTGAGGAGTAGAAACTAAGTGTGGTTGGTTCAACTGCCTTCTTAAATGGGAGGCTTCTTGCTTCCCCAATATTTCAAATGCTTCAATCATTTCCATATACATCTACATTTCTTGAACTTTTTCAACAATTAATGGTTTCGCCAATGGGTCGTTTTAAGTGTTTTTCGATTGAGTTTGAATGGTTTTAAACGCGTTTGTTTTCGTGGTTGTTCATAAACGCGTTTGTTTTCGTGGTTGTTCATGATTTGGATTAGGTATTTCTAGTTGTTTTTGGTTAGATAATCGAACCATCTACCCATATAATCTCCAGCATAAAAACCAGCTAACCCATCATTTTCTTTGTTTCTTAATCAAGAACATAAATTCTGCAGAGATTGGTATGTTGAAGGTTCAAAGATGGCTTCTATTATCATCAACAAGGGTTTTCTCCCTCGGAACTTTATATTATTGCTAGCAGATATTGTCCTTACGGGCTTCCCCTCAAGGTTTTAAAACGTGTTCGCGAGGGAGAGGTTCCACACCCTTATATTATAAGGAATGTTCCGTTCCCCTCTCCAACCGATGTGAGATCTCACAATTCACTCCCTTGAGGGCCCAACGTCCTCACTGGCTCCACACCCTTATATTATATAAGAAATGTTTCATTCCCCTCTCCAACCGATGTGGGATCTCACAATCCACCCCCTTGAGGGCCCAACGTCCTCACTGGCACAACGTGTTTGGCTCTAATACTATTTGTAACAACTCAAACCCACTACTAGCAAATATTGTATTCTTTGAGCTTCTAGGCTTCCCTTCAACGTTTTAAAACACGTCCACTAGGGAGAGATTTCCACATTCTTACAAGGAATGTTTCATTCCCCTCTCCAACCGATGTGGGATCTCACAATCCA
>NW_019268544.1:966488-982673 GCF_002738365.1 Cucurbita moschata
TATAAGAAATGTTTCATTCCCCTCTCCAACCGATGTGGGATCTCACAATCCACCCCCTTGAGGGCCCAACGTCCTCACTGGCACAACGTGTTTGGCTCTAATACTATTTGTAACAACTCAAACCCACCACTAGCAAAGATTGTATTCTTTGAGCTTCTAGGCTTCCCTTCAACGTTTTAAAACACGTCCACTAGGGAGAGATTTCCACATTCTTACAAGGAATGTTTCATTCCCCTCTCCAACCGATGTGGGATCTCACAATCCACCCCCTTGAGGGCCCAACGTCTTCACTGGCTCCACACCCTTATATTATATAAGAAATGTTTCATTCCCCTCTCCAACCAATGTGGGATCTCACAATCCACCCCCTTGAGGGCCCAACGTCCTCACTGGCACAACGTGTTTGGCTCTAATACTATTTGTAACAACTCAAACCCACCACTAGCAAATATTGTATTCTTTGAGCTTCTAGGCTTCCCTTCAACGTTTTAAAACACGTCCACTAGGGAGAGATTTCCACATTCTTACAAGGAATGTTTCATTCCTCTCTCCAACCGATGTGGGATCTCACAATCCACCCCCCTTGAAGGCCCAACGTCCTCACTGGCATACCGCTCGGTATTTGGGTCTGATATCATTTGTAACAACCCAAACCCAACCCTAGTAGATATTGTCCTGTTTAAGCTTTCCCTACCGGGCTTCCCCTCAACGTTTTAAAACGCAACCGCTAGAGAGGTTTCCACATTCTTATAAGGAATGTTTTGTTCCCTTCTCCAACCGACGTGGGATCTCACATTCTCAGTCTTACTAACATCTTGGGTATGGTGCAACTAGTCAAGGTGTAATTATTCAACTAAAAGAATATGGTTCAACTAGTCAAGGCGTATGCATACAAGTAGCAGTAGCTTCAGATTTAGAAAATGATCATAATAATGAAAAAGCAAGAAATTTCTGATGGAACAACTAAATTTCTGTTCAAATATCCACAAGAGAAAGAGGAGGTTCATCAATTTCAGATTTCAGTTTATTTATATGCTCTTCCACTATCTGAAAATGAGAGTGCGAGAAAGAAAAAGAAAGAACAGCAGACGAAGACTGCTTTCATTAAGACATATCAAACACTCACGGTTTCATCAATAGCTCCTTGACGTAATTGGTGACTTCATCTACCTTGACAGTCCAAGCAACAGAAACGGGGGAGAAACCCGACCATGGGTTGTCCGAATTCCATCTGCAAGACACGATACAGACATCGGGGAAGGGATTATGAACGAAAACTGCAGAAAAATTTGGAAAAAAGTTGTGCAGTTATGAACATACTTCTTAATTCCTTGATCCATCAATGTATGACCTACACTGATGCCCTGAGTTTCAACTCTCACAACACCAGACTTGTACGTGAAGAGATCGGGACGAACTAAAGCCACGAACGAAACAGGGTCGTGGAGAAAAATGCCTGAACACAAACTTAGAATGGTCATTCAAATGGGATCTACACATAACACGTAATAGTGCTTAGATTTGGTGTTTTTTGTTCATGAGCTCTGTTTACCATAGACCCCATCGGACTTGACGTGCCAATCTCGGTAGAATTTGCACATGTCGCATAGGACTTGAGCATGTTTTCCCTTGGATTCCCTTATTTCAAGAAGGTCCTCATCTGCAAACATAGATATCATTTCCATTACATTGATTCTCATATCATTTGAGACGAACAAACAAATGAAGCGTGACGAAGAGAACGCTACCAGTAAGTTGAACTTGTGTGGTGATGTTTATCCCAATAATAACAATGTTTGCTCCACATGTGAATACACAATCTGCTGCTTCTGGATCTCCATAAATCTGCCAGAGATTTCACAATTCACTAACTGGTTATCTCGCGATTGGTACTAAATGCAGCTAATTTAACTCGGAGAACGTGGCAAAGAACATAAGAAACGTTCGGAGCAGCCCCGTTAAATCTGGCTGGTTTTGAAAGGAAAACAACAACTCACATTTGCTTCAGCAGCAGGATTTACGTTCCCTAACGAAAAGAACGCACCGCCAAGAATGACAAGCCTCTTCACCTTGCTCGCAAAGGTAGAGTCCATTTTGATTGCCTGATGGTAAATATACAAGAAATATAACCTTGAAACACACAAGGAAGCAATGTCAAAGAAGAATGAAACAGAACACAGAAACTTACATGAGCCAAGTTTGTGAGAGGACCAAGAGCAAGTATAGACACTTCACCGGGGTACTGAGAGACCGTGTCGACTAAAAATTCAGCAGCAGACTTTTCAACTTTTTTCATACTTGGGGATGGTAGAATTACATTCCCGAGTCCATTAGAACCATGAACAAAGTCAGCAACACGAGGCGTTCCACCCTTTTCCACCACAAAAAGAATACTTAGCAAATCATACAAACTCCCTCAAACAGTCTTGAGTCTACACTCCAAACATATACCAAAAGCTAAAAGAATTTACCTTCAGAGGCTCGGGGCTGCCTTCAGCCACAGGAACATCCGAACGGCCTGCCATCTCACACTATCTTTTCGGAACATCAGAAAGATTCATTGATCATGAACACACTCCAAAAGAGAACAAAGTCCAGCAAATACGAAAAAGAAACGCTCAATTCAAAAACAAGAACATCAGCTAAAACAATTGCATACCAGAAGCAAGGCATTGTGTGTAGCACATTCAACTAAGACATTGCCAAAAACTGTCGTTAATCCCAAAACCTCCAACTCCGGACTTCGAAATGCCATGAAGATAGCCATGGCATCATCTGTCAATCCAAGATCCCTCAATTCATAACCAATTCAAAGTGCATACAAACATTCATACACAAATACAGAACAAATCCAAAGAAAATATGATCAAATCCTCAGACAGCTTAAACCAGAGGTTCCATATCAGATATACACAAACTATAGCAGAAAAATCTCATGTATGCACTAAAGATTCGGGAAAAACTAATGAACTTTTGATCATCATATCAATTAGAGCCCCAACGAAAAGAACAGAAATCCAAACAAAATCAAATATAACAGTAAAAGAATGGCCAAAAGAACAAAAAACTCACCGATTCCAGGGTCGGTGTCGATAATGAGCTTCTCCGGCTTGGCAAAAGAACCCAAAAGGCCGGATGCATCATTCAAATCCGCCATAACCGATTCTAAAACTAGGGAAATTCCACAGATGGTAATAACAGATCAAGACAATCGGGGATAATGGGGTCAAAATCAAAAGGGATTATAGGGTTCAAATCAAAATTTTCTTCAAAAGAATTTATGAGAAATGTGAAGATGAAGACGATGGATCGAACGTGAACGTAAGTAACTCGATAAAGAAAGCTTATATAATAGACAATGGTGGCTTGGTTGAAGTGGGTTTTGGTTAGGTGGAAGATGACGAGGACGCAAAAAGGCGGGCGAAGGATGGAGACAAGGACGTGGTTAACAATGGCGAAAGATCCGATTAAGGGTCCCAATAACTGGGAATTTGGATCGGAGATTGCTATGAAAAGGGAACCCCAAAAGCCACAGAATCTGCTTCTGATCGTCCCCTTTTCGAACAGATCCCTTCTCGCCAAGTTTTAAGATCGAATTAACTCGCTCAGTTCTTGATCTGGATGGATAACTCCGCTTTCAAATATCGAATCCGCCCCTCTTAGTCAAAACAAACCTTTCTTCACATGAAATTTATCCAAACCAACTCCTCACGCTGGAAGCAACTGTGTGGAATTTTAGATAATACCCAATTTTGATTCTCTTTTTGCGCACATTGGGTTAGATCAAAAAATCTTTTTTTTTTTTTTTTTTTCTTCTCTCCATTCGTAACCAACCTCCGATGAGCTGGATTAAATCCATTTATTTATTTTTTTAAAAATTATTCGATATTTACAAAATTTTAATATCATATTTTCACATGTCACGATGAATTACTAATATTTATTTATTTTTAGTTATTTTAAAAAAAAAATTTATATCTTATAAAATTCTAATGTCAAATATTCGTGAGCGACCATGAAAAGTTAACGTTAAATACATAAAAATATTTTTAATAATTTTAAAAAATAAAATTGAGTTGTAAATTTCATTTTTGAATGGTTCGAGTTGACCTTTCAATTAACAACAAATTTTCAATTATTCAAAAATTCAACCCATCTCAAGCAATAAAATAATAATAAAAATTCAACCGAGTGTCAAAATCTAAACTCATTAAATTAACAATTATTGTAATTAAATGTATTTTTAAGTACAAAAGAATAATTAAAAACCTCCTAAAGTTTAGTCAAAATTCAAACTATACATGTATTATTTTATAATTTTTAATGGTAAAACCATTTGGATTAAAGAATAATTATTCTAACTAAAAAAAATCAAGAAATTTTGATAGATTGCGTAAGAGTAAAATATTTGAAAATTTAATTGATTTTTTTAACAAATATTTACGTATTTTGTAAAATTTATAAATTATATATATTGGTATTTAAAATTATTTTTAAATTATATATATCCGATGGATTAGTTTGACCGATTATAAATATATACTTTGAATCGATCGAATTTGACTTTTATGTGGCTCTACTCATAATCGAGTCATTCTAATATTTTAGTTATTAAATTTTTGTATTTACTTTATAAAATATTTCAAAACGATATATTAAATCTAATTTATTTTTTATAAAGTGAAATTTGATAAATTAATAAACGCTAAGTTAATAAAAATATCATTCAATTTTGCATCTTGTGTCAACAATTTAAGTTTCAATAATACCCTCAAAGTTTCGTAGTTTTTTTATGAAAATTATTATTAGTTTGTCTCAAAAATATTCTTGAACTTTTAGAAATTTTAACAATACTTTTAATTTTGGACGAAAACCATTATTACTCTGTTTCAAAAATATTCTTAAACGTTTAAAAATATTTAAAAAAAAATGTTTTTACATTGGCTGATAGTACCATATTTAAAAAATATCCCGCCACTTTCAAGAGTAAGATGTTAATAGATAATTTTCGTATTAAAAATTTAAATATATTAAATTTATTAATTTATCCATTTGGATAAGATTTAAGGACAATTCTAGGGCATCTTCTTAACACACAAAATCAATATCATTATTTTTATTTATAAATTATATTTTTTTATTTTATTTAATCAGCTTTTTATTCTTACAAAATTCAACCATATACGAATTCAAAGAATAAGAATAAGAATAAGAATAATCGGTGCAAGTTATTTTTAAAGATCGAAATTTGGAATCTCTCTGTCGAGAATAGAGTTGACCATGGGGTGGGGCAAATACTAAGGAGTTTTTACTGTCCCGCCAGCTATTTTATTCTCTATTCGTGCGAAACTTTTCATTTATTTTTGTGGGGATTGAGGTGGGGACGAGTAGTGTCACAATCGCGGTTTCTAGGCAGCGGATTTGGCGATTGTGCAGTACCCACTCTCAGCACTGAGTGGGTCAAGCCTACTTCGAGTTACGTTGCCTACGGTCAGGCGACGTGAATACAAACCTTGGGTCTCGATTTCAAGAGAAGATTTTAGAAAGTGGGAGAGAGAGGTTTTAGAACAAGAGAGAAATTTAAACGAGTGTTATATGGGAATGTAAGCAAAAAAGGCAACAACAGCCGCTCACTCCATATAACTATCGAGTAAAGAGAAGTTGATAACTAGTCGTATCCCCCTATGCTACATTTTGAGGTATTTCATGTCTACCAAGCATAGCCATGACATCGCCAAAACGTCATACTCTTAAAAAAAAAAAAAAAGAGAAAATAAATAATACAACATGAAAGCGGTCAAAGAAAGTAATAAAGTAGTACACGGCAAAGGTTTCAGCGTGTCACAGGCATGCGGCCATGGGCAACATGCCTTGGACAAGCATGACGGTGACAAGTAGCATTCTCCATCTTCATCCCCCACAAAATTCCCCATTTATTTTTTATTGGGATCGGGGCGGAGTTTCTCGAAAGCAAGTTCTTTCCAAGTAATATTTCCTCGTTTAAAGTTTTTATTTTCAACATAACTTCATTAAAAAATTGTAAAAAAAATCACAATACATTTTACAAGGAAATGTTTTGGGCTCAATATGATGTTGGCTTAAAGGTATTAGGTGCATTAATGCATATGATTAGATAGCTATCAATCATCTGCTGCACGTGAAAACACATGGCCTTTTCTCCACCCACAGACACACACATACACACAATAAACCTGAAACGAATCGATATGCATGCCGCCGCTGCCCTTGTGCGTGAGTGAGTGGTGACAACGGAAGAGCTGGTGCCAAACCATCGGCTCTTCAACTGGTACAAATTGTGTGACAAGCCTGAATTGCCCTTTTCAAATATGGTAACAACTTGGCCTGCATGCATGAAAGACACCAAGAACAGATACACATCATCATGTGCATATGCTTTAACCAAATCTCAACACTTGATCCAAGATGTGTAGTAGAGATCTTCATCATATTCGTCATATTCGTGCCAAGTGTTACATTCATGCATGTTCAATGCGTGTTGCTTATGGCTACTCATTTTTTGTATTTTCTAAATATGTGACGTGTCGGGAGAATCATGTCTATGCACCTAACATGTCTCAAAATATACCATAGAGAGATGCGATTAGTCGTTAATTCTTCCTGCCCTGAGTTATATGATATTTAAGTCGGGGTGTTTCTTTCTTTGCTTACAATACGTTGTTTTCAACTATACTTTCAAACCCTCTTTTGAAAATCTCTTTACCTCTGTTTTCTAAAAATTTTCTTCTCAAATGGGATTAGTGGCTTGAGCATACGTCGTCGACGGTAAGCGGCACACTATTTTGAGTTGGCTAACTCACTTGGTGGTGAAAGTGAGTACCGCACAATTACTTGTAAACGTCCCGAAGAGTGCGATTGTGACATAAAGTAGTCCCTTGAAGAAAAAAAACATGCCGACACATGATCCAAAGCCTACGTGTGCAACAAAATGGTGCGAAAAAATGTCGATAAAAATCTTATTAGCATACACATTTTTTAAATTCAAAGATATGTAAAGATATGAATTAGATATTTGTGATAGGATAGGTAGCTATATTCAACAACTCTAGTGAGTCACGTCCCACGATATAATTCGTTTGAACCCAAAGAAGAGCAACCCACGTGGAATGGGAGCCACGTGGCTCCACTGCCTTCCAAATTGACAGTCCCAATCCACGTAAGCCCCCGCCTCACCACTGTCCAATCCATGCCATCTATTATTCCTTCCTACTAATATCGCCGCTCATCCGCGCTGCTGCTGACTCACCAACCCAATATCTGCACATGCCTTTTCTTACACATTTTGGAAATTTCTTATATTTATATTTATTTCTTATAGATATCAACGTCGTAAGAGAACTCTAACCCGTCCAAGACTACGAGATATTATTAGATATTATCCACTTTTGTCCGATACGTATTGTCGTAACATGTTTGGGAGATGTATGATCTCACAATTTACCCCTTTAGGGGCCCGCGTCATCGCTAACATATCATGCGATATTTGGTTCAGATACCATTTGTAAGAGTCTAATTCCACCACTAGTAAATATTATTTGTATTCACGATCCACTCCTTTTAGGAGTCAGTGTTCTCGCTAGCATATTGCACGATGCCCGACTCTTATACCATTTGAAACAGTCAAAACCCACTACTTTACTCGTTACGTATCGTCATCAACCTTACGATTTTAAAATGCATCTAGTAGAGGTAGGTTTCATGCTCACACGAACACAATGAGATAAAGGTAGTGTCTAATTTTTTTTAATCCAATTAATTCTTAAAGTCAACTTAATTAATCAAACATTTGACTATAATGATTGAATTAATGAATAATAATTTGACATTTTTGAATTAATAAAAAATATAATGTTAAATATATTTAAATTGTTTTCCTTTTAATACATTAAATCAAAAACAAAAATGAATACATGTAAACTATTATTAAACTATATTTATTTAATTAATTTAATTTTTGTGTCGTGTTTTTAATTGGTTGTTGAAAAAGAAAATAGAAAGGATATTTTATTTAGGGGGTTAAATGTGTAATTTAATGTATTTTGTTTTAGTAAAGATATTCGGCTCCGTGGGCTTTGTTTCATCGTCAGCGTCGCGTTATATTGGGGCTGGCTGGCTGGACTTCCATTTCGGCTGCGTCCAGCCTGGCTTTCCCGATTTTTATTTATTATTATTATTATTATTATTATTATTATTTTAAATAAAAAATGTTTAATTATTTTTTATTTTGTCCCATTTCGCTTGTTTATTCCCTTCTCTCTCCTGATTTCATTTTCGCCCACTTCATTATATCTCTGACCCGTTTGGTAGATTCTTCATTGTTAAGATTCTTCCTTCTTTTTTTTTTCTTCATCATCGCCAATCCGTTTCGGAAAAATTCCTCAAACCTGTTCGTTCTTCAGGTGCGGTTTCCTCCGACTTTGATGTTTATATTTTTTTATATTTGTTCGATTTCTTTAGTGTTTGTTTGAATTTTTAACGTCCTGTATTTGGATTTTGATATTGTTTGTTGGATGAGAAAGTTGAGGTTAATTTTGAATTTGATTGATTCCTGAATCTGTTCCTTTCTAGGGTGTAGAGAAACGTGAGAAATGAGATTTCTATGGTTTGATTTTGATGCCTGGTTCTTATTCTTTGATTCTCGGAATCTTCATCATGTGATTCCTCTTTTTCTGTTTGTTTCGATTTTTCTCGACCTAGCAGATAATCGACCTTGTTAATCTAATCGATTTCTGTTGTTTCTGTTGATTCTGACTATACGATCGAAGTCTATGTGTTTGTGCGCTTGATTTCGCTGGATTTGGATTTTTTAGGTTTTGGATTGTTGATTTTAGGGTTTACTTTTCCAGATCTGTTGAACGCTATCGGAAACTGCGCGATTTGTTCTCGCGTAAGTAGAGATTCTTCGTTTTGAAGAAGGATATGGCGGAAGAACACAGATGCCAAGCACCTGAAGGTCACCGTCTCTGTGCTAATAATTGTGGCTTCTTTGGCAGTCCAGCCACCATGGATCTCTGCTCCAAATGTTACAGAGACTTTCGCCTCAAAGAACAAGAACAAGCCTCTACCAAATCCACCATCGAAGCCGCTCTCTCAGCCTCATCTTCTTCTTCTTCTCCTTCCTCTTTACTGATCGATCCTCCTCCCGTTTCCCCTGTTGTAGCCTTGCCTTCGCCGGACACAGATCTGACCATCCCGCCCCTTGCAGCGGCTGGATCTGAGGCGGTCATCCAGTCGTGCCCAAACCCGAACCCGAATCGGTGTTCGTCGTGCCGTAAGAAAGTCGGTTTGACCGGGTTCAGATGCAGATGCGGAATCACGTTCTGTGGAGCTCATAGGTACCCGGAGAAACACGGCTGCACCTTCGATTTCAAGTCAATCGGAAGAGAGGAGATCGCTCGTGCGAACCCCGTCGTGAAAGCCGACAAACTGGAGAGAATTTGAGCGATTTCTTCAGCCCTCAAGACTTCAGGACGTGACGTTTGAGAGCAAATTACTCCGTGGCCTATTCTCCAATCATCTTCACCGCCGCCGTAAAATCTCTCTCAGCCGTCCGTCCGACAACCGTCCGTCCGTCCGTCCGTCCAACATCGCACTCGACGATGCCGCTGTTCCTCTCTCTCTCTCTCTCCTTTATTTGATACTTATCCCTATCACTATCTGGCTACGTTATAAAAATAAGTGTGGAAGATGGGTTTTCTTGTAAAAAGAACAATTTTTTTTTCCCCTTTTGATTTCAGTATCGATCTCTCTACTTCCATTAATGGCGTTCATCTTTCTTCTCCGGCTGTGAACTTCTTCATAATAGCGTATATTCATGATTCAAGAACATGAAGCAATTCTGAATTTGGGAGAGTTCTAATGGGTTGAATTGCTGAGCTCGTTTTTTGATGATTGATTGATGTTTAGTCATTTTTTGAAGCCAAAAGATGGTGTTCATGTGCAATGCATTGAGCCATTTTTTATTAGCTTATGTGCGTTGGTTGATCCATAGCCACACTTCTTTCCATGTCAATTTTCCAATGGATTTTCCTTCGATTGGTCCACCACATAAGCTTGTGAATGAGTCGGCCAACAACTTATCCTTATCATATGTCAGCCTGTCTATGTGTATATATATATATAGATGTCTATATATCAATCAACTTCAACATTTGCCATATGAGTACGACTTATATATATTCAAATTAGTAATAGACTTTGATGATGTCGGTATTTATTCAAAACCGTGCCAACTTGGGCGAGTAACGTCTCAACTTTCTCATTGTCTAATTTGACTGCTCGAAAATTAATGATTTAAATCGTAGTGTGACTGAATTAATTAAGATATATCATCAACTAAATACATATGTATTTTTAAAGTCTCATATAATAATCATTTGGTTTTTGAATTTGTCATTAAATTTTTTTTTTATATATATATAAAAATTTGGTTTCCGTATCCATTTTGTTAATAATAATAATAATAATAATAATTAATAAATTAAATTAAATTTTTGTTTATAGAATTTGGTCAAAAATCCAAAATTTTTCTTAAGAAAGATAAAATTCATTATAGATAAATGACTAGGAACTAAATATATTTTTAAAAAAATTAAATAATTATGAAACTAGACTTGGAAAATAGTATTTACAAATTTAAAATTTAAATATATATAAATAAAAAGAAAAAACAGAGTGAAAATGACAAGAAAGGTTCTGTAATGCATTTTGCAGCCTATATGGGAAATGTTTTTTTTGACACGTAACCTTCTCATCAACCAACTCTATTAGGGTCGAAAAATATACGAAAACTCGCACAGGTAACATTGAGATGCTATTCGGATCGCTCAACACCATGCTCAATGTCAATCTAACGTTTAGATGCAAATGCTCGACATTACAAACACTTGTGCATCTTTTCCATATATAGCATTGAGAATCCGCTCGTTTATATGCCAGTGTTTCTTTATTATGAGGACAGTGAATCGACACACATACATCAATTTTTCTTCTCTTTCTCTTCATTTTGTATTTAAAATTTTGAATCTCTAATTAAATGATTCATTGAATATCTTCATTATTTTTATATTTATACCCGATTTTTTTTTTATTGAATTAGATGAATGAATCTTAAAATAATTACTATTTTATTAAATTTTCAAGTATAAAAAATTAATTAATTAAAAAAATTAAAAATGACCCTTTAATTATGGAAGCATTTCTTGAATTACTATATTCATTTGGGAATATACTTATTTTATTCCAATTCCAGGACGTAATTGTAATTTTAGTACACTCTAAACAAAACATGTTAAAAGGAATCACGTTCGGGTTATCGTCAATTATATTACGATTAATTACATCACGAATAAAACTCATTTTCATCACGAGAAGTAGGCACACCACACTTTCATTTTTTTAAAAGAAACAAACGACCGGTTAACCTAACCATACTTAAATCGGCTTATTTATATATTTTCGATTAAAAAATGAGCGTCCAGATGTTTTTCCCAACTCACATAATAAATAAATTACTAAAATGGTTAATAAAAGCCAGACAAGAAATGATAAGAATATCCCAAATTGGCACGTGCGTTCCTAGAATTTGTCCGTACACGTAAGCAAGGGGACGCACGGTTTTTTCATATAAAATGCCTTCGAGCATTGCACGAAAAAGCATAATCCAAATTCCCCCAATTCTTCTCTTCTCTCTCATTTCTCGTGTTCGATAATGGCGGTTTCGCACAGGAAAATGCCTCCGTTTCCGGCGGCGTTAACTATCACCACCACCATTGTCGTCGTCGCCGCCGTCTTCTCTTCTCTGTTTTGTAGTGTTTCGTCTTATGAACGGCCGCCGCCTCGCCGGAATCTCGTCGTTCCTCGCCGGAAAGATCTCGATTCCGATTCTCCAGAACAGGTAATTCCTAATCCCTACTCTTCTCCAAAACAGATTGTTGTTGAATTATAGAGAGAAACCGTTGAAATTTGTTAGAAATTAATTTTATGGTTTATTTTAATCCGTTAGAATTACAAACCGGTATTGGATTATTTTATATTTTATATTTTTTATTATATAATAATAATAATAAATAAATATTTAATTTGCTATTTAAAAACAATATATTTCTTATGAATTTAAACTTGATTCCCAATAATAAAAAAAATTATTGTTATGACTCTTAGTAAACAAATTATTAAAATAGTTTTATTTAAATATTAAAAAAAATAAGTTATTATAAAATTGGTTAATATTTTGTTTTAAAATATCCTTAAATTTTTTTAAATAAATTATAAAAAATACTAATTTAAGGATTTTACAACTTTTCCTAAAAAAAAATCGAAAGAGTATTTAGGGTCTATATAAGCTAGATTGGGTCGAGGGTGGGTTTGTTGGATTAGTAACTCAACCCAATCAGAAAATTTTCATAATTCAAACCAACTCAACCCTTTATCTTCGATTGGGTCTTCAAATTGAATAAGAAAGGTAACGTACAAACATAATTCAACATTGTCATAAAACTAAAAATAATTAAATAATCGTCTGAGAGTTTAGGAATACAACATTGTCATAAAACTAAAAATAATTAAATAATCGTATGAGAGTTTAGGAATATTTTTTAACACTTTTAAAAGTTCAGAGGTATTTTTGGAACATTGTATTAATTATTTACCTTTAATACTAATGATAAATATATTTTGAAAGCCGATATTTTTATTAATTTAATCAAATAAGGTCGAGGATGTGAGAGTGCTAAAAGGAACTTTTCAGGTACATATATCCCTGGTTGGTGCTGATAAAATGATGATAACGTGGATCACTGAGGACTCTGCACCAGCCGTGGTGGAATATGGCTCATCCCCTGGACTTTACACCAAGCTTGTAACTGGCTCTACTTCCTCTTACAAATATACATTTTATAAGTCTGGTTACATTCATGCTGCAACCATCGGTCCTCTCCACCCCGACACTACTTATTACTATCGTTGCAGCTCCGACTCTGCCCGCAATTTCACTTTCAAAACCCCTCCCGCTCAACTCCCTATCAAATTTGTTGTCATTGGTACGTAGCTAGCTAAAGGAAGAAACTGTTAAGGATTGTTGGGAGGGAGTCCTACGTTGGTTAATTTAGGGAATGATCATGAGTTTATAAGTAACGAATACATCTCCTTTGGGATGAGGTCCTTTGGGGAAGCTCAAAGTAAAGCCCATGAGAGCTTATGCTCAAAGTGGATAATATCATACCATTGTGGAGAGTCGTTATTCTAACGTGGTATCAGAGCCATGCTCTTAACTTAGTCATGTCAATAGAATCCTCAAATGTCGAATAAAGAAGTTGGGAGCCTAGAAGGTATATAACTCAAGTGTCGAACAAAGGGTGTACTTTGTTCGAGGACTCTAGAGAAGGAGTCGAGCCTCGATTAAGAGGAGACTGTTCGAGGGCTCCATAGACCTCAGGAAAGGCTATGTAGTGTACTTTGTTTGAGGGGAGGATTGTTGATGATTGTTGGGAGGGAGGTCCCACGTTGACTAATTTAGAGAATGATCATGGGTTTATAAGTAAGGGTTCACGAGAGCTTATGCTCGTTTTCGATTTTTGATGTTTTGTAGGTGATCTTGGGCAGACAGAATGGACCAAAACAACTCTCGAAAATATAGCCAAATCGGACTATGATGTGCTGCTGCTTCCTGGCGACTTGTCCTATGCTGATTTGATTCAGCCTTTATGGGATTCCTTTGGCAGGCTGGTTGAGCCATTGGCTAGCCAAAGGCCATGGATGGTGACACAAGGCAACCATGAGATTGAGCGCATCCCGGTGATTCATTCCCAGCCTTTCACAGCATACAACGCAAGATGGCCAATGCCTTTCGAGCAAAGCTCGTCGACATCCAATCTTTACTACTCGTTCGACACAGCCGGTGTGCACGTTATCATGTTGGGATCGTATACCGATTTCGACTCGAATTCGGCACAATATGGATGGCTTGTTGCCGACTTGAAGAAAATCGATCGATCGAAAACTCCATGGATTGTGGTGCTAGTTCATGCTCCATGGTATAACTCCAACACTGCTCACCAAGGTGAGAAAGAGTCGGTTGACATGAAGACTGCCATGGAAGAGCTTCTCTACGAGGCTCATGTAGACGTGGTGTTTTCAGGGCATGTTCATGCTTATGAACGCTTCGTAAGTTTCTCTAACAATCATAGTATTATTTACGTCAAGAACTTGATTTATCTTCTGAATCCTTTTGATCATGTTATTGTAGACTCGTGTTCATAATGGGGAAGCAAACGATTGTGCTCCTGTATACATTACAATCGGCGACGGGGGCAACCGTGAAGGCCTATCTAGCAAGTAATGCTTTAAAACTCAACGATGTTACAAAAGTTACTAAATTCAAACGTTTTAATCATAGAAAATTTAATCGTTTATAGGTATATCGATCCAAAGCCAGAGATTTCGATAGTTAGAGAAGCCAGCTTCGGACATGGCGAGTTTGAAGTGATGAATGCCACGAATGCACTTTGGACATGGCACCGGAACGACGACGATGTAGCGGTCGTCGGGGATTCATTTGTGTTTACGAGCCTCTCTTCTGTCCCTGCATGTAAACTATGAATAATTCTAAATCCTCTCATTAAGTAATTATATGTAGAAAGGATGGAAGAATTACTTGCATGCCAGGGAGTTCCCTAATAACGTTCTTATGAAGATGGCCTTTATGTGAACTCTAAACGCTACAGTTCTTATCATTATAGATATCCGTTCGTCACGCATTTCTAGAAGTATAATAGAAATCAGCTTTGATAGACAATTATGTGGTTATACGAGAACGATTAGGAGCCGTCAATTAGCCCCTAATCATAAACTTGACTCGATTATCAAAGGTCTGGCTAGTGGTAGATCGAACGGACTTATGATTTATTATCGTATTTGTAGTGACTATTGGGAGGTTTATATTGGTTAATTTCCTCGTATTGAACTTGCCACGAGCGGTAGAGGTCCCTTGAACCTCATCAGAACTTATAATTCTAGAACGATGATGATGAAAGAGACTAGCATAATAACAATTTAGGAGACGGGAGGTCTAGATAGACCAAGAACTAAGAACTTGAACCGATAACCCAACCCCAACCCGTAAATTTATAGTTTGATAATAAATTTAAAAATTAAATATGAACTTAAACTATAAATCAAAACGTGTTGTAAAGATGTTGAAACTAGTTGGAAACATCTTTAAATAAAGAAACTGCCTTTTGTAACATGAAACCAAAAAAGAACAAGGCCGGTCGGCCCCCTCTTTATTTGATTCTGTACTCTTCTTTGTGTTCTTCATCATCTCTCTCTCTAAAATGGCAAGATCAAAAATATCAGAGCCTCTGGTTCTTGGAAGAGTGATAGGAGATGTGGTGGATTCCTTCACCCCATCCATTAAAATGGGTATCACTTTCAGCAACAAGCACGTCCTCAATGGCTATCAATTCTTCCCTTCTTCTCTCTCCTTCAAACCCAGAGTTCATGTTTCAGGAGAAGATATGAGATCTTTGTTCACTTTGGTACACTCAAATCCTTCAAAATTCTCTCTTTTAACAAACCCTTTTTTCAATTTTTGATCTTTTGTTGTTTTTTTTTTTTTTTTTTGGTTAGATCATGGTTGATCCTGATGTTCCTGGCCCTAGTGATCCATTCTTGAGAGAACACCTCCACTGGTAAAAAAATATTACAAAATTTCCAAGTTTTGAGCTTTAAAGTTCGAAAAAAACGTAACTTTGATCAAAACCCATCATTTTTATGGTGTCTAAAATCATCTCCAGTACAAAATTTGCAAGTTTTGAGCTTTGAAGTTCGAAAAAAACGTAACTTTGATCAGAACCCGTCACTTTTGTCGGGTTTAAAATCATCTCTACTTATACAAAATGTTACAAAATTGGCAAGTTTTGAACTTTAAAGTTCGAAGAAACGTAATTTTGATCAAAACCCATCATTTTTATCGTGTTTAAAATCATCTCCGGTACAAAACGTTACAAAATTTGTAAGTTTTGAGCTTTGAAGTTTGAAAAAACGTAACTTTGATCAGAACCCATCACTTTTGTCGTGTTTAAAATCATCTCCACTTATACAAAATATTACGAGATTTGCAAGTTTTGAGCTTTAAAGTTCGAAAAA